>NC_073377.1:168252268-168337268 GCF_028641065.1 Leucoraja erinaceus
CACCACTGCGCTGCTGAAAAAGGTCCAGCAGAGACTGCACTTCCTGAGGGTGCTCAGGAAGAATAACATCACTCGGAGACTGCTGCTGTCCTTTTATCGGTGGTCCATTGAGAGCATCCTAACATACTGTGTATGCGTGTGGTACACCAGCTGCACAGCGGCTCAGAGGAAAGCGCTCCAGAGGGACATTGACAACACCCAGAAGATTGTCGGCTGCCCTCTCCTCACCTTGGAGGACTTACACATTTCCCACTGTCTCAAGAAATCCCAGAACATTATAAAGGACATTTCCCACCCTGGACACTCCCTGTTTGAACTGTTGCCGTCAGGCAGACAGTACAGATCAATGAGGACAAGGACAAACAGACTCAAAAACAGTTTTTATCCCACAGCAATAACTACACTTAATATAGCCACCAAATGAGCGCAGGTGTGCTACATACCAAAGGGATTGTGCAATCGACAGAAGAATGTATGGCTGTGTGTTCATGCTTGGTTTTTTCATGTTATTTATTTTAGTTTATTTCAGATATTTCTCTTTTACGTATCGTTAGCTTTTAGATAATGTGTGAATGGTGCACTGACTGGTTGGCATTTTTAATTTTGTTGTACATGTTTACATGTTATAATGTCAATAAAGAACCTATCTAAAAAAGAACCTATCTAGAAGCAATAAAGATACTATCTGCAAGCATTTTAGAACCAATAGACATTTTTTTGCAAGCTTTAGAACCAATAGACTTTTTTTTGCAAGTTTTAGAACCAATAGACATTTTTTTGCAAGCTTTAGAACCAATAGACATTTTTTTGCAAGCTTTAGAACCAATAGACATTTTTTTGCAAGCTTTAGAACCAATAGACATTTTTTTGCAAGCTTCAGAACCAATAGACATTTTTTTTGCAAGCTTTAGAACCAATAGACATTTTTTTGCAAGCATTGTAGAACCAAAAGAGACACTTTTTGCAAACATTGTAGAACCAAAAAAAGACACATTCTGCAAGCATTGTAGAACCAAAAGAGACACTTTTTGCAAACATTTTAGAACCAATAGACAATTTTTGCAAACATTTTAGAACCGATAGACATATTTTAGAACCGATAGACACTTTTTGCAAACATAGCCACCAAATGAGTGCAGGTGCGTTACATACCAAAGGGATTGTGCAATCGACAGAAGAATGTATGGTTGTATGTTCATGCTTGGTTTTTTCATGTTATTTATTTTAGTTGTTTATTTCAGATATTTCTCTTTTACGTATCGTTAGCTTTTAGATAATGTGTGAATGGTGCACTGACTGGTTGGCATTTTTAATTTTGTTGTACATGTTTACATGTTATAATGACAATAAAGAACCTATCCTATTCAGAACATCCCAAATAGATTTGGGCAAATCCTGCATAAAAAGAATGCATTTTGCAGGATCTAAGTGTTCTTGGCAAGGTCATTTGAATTGCTCATTTCTGATTGTCCTGTAACGATGATAATACAACTGCTGAATGATAATAATAACAATAATAATATCTTTTATTGTTATTGCACATAGATGCAACGAGATTTTGTATGCAGCTTCCATCCAATGTCATAACTTAAACAACTAATAAAATTTAGATACCCCGAGAAACATGATTTATAAAAAAGAACAGTAAAACAGTCTAACGTGCAAATGTGTCTGTGCCGGGTCGATGTGCGACGTGGCCATCCGAGGGAGACAGTTCATGGGGTGGGGGGGGGGCACAGCAGGGCCGGTTCCGAGCAGCGATAGCTCTGGGGATGAAGCTGTTCCAGAATCTGGAGGTGCGGGCGTAGAAGGCCTTGTAACCTCTGCCGGAAGGTAGAAGTTCGAACAGACTATTGCAAGGGTGTGAGGAGTTTTTGTGGATGCTGACGGCCTTCCTGAGGCACCTTGTGTGGTAGATGCCCTCCAAGGCTGGTAGCTGTGCCCCAATTATCTTCTGTGATGCCCTGTGGACGACCCGCTGAAGAGCTCTCCTCTCCGCCTCTGTGCAGCTGAGATACCACACAGAGATGCCATACGTTAATATGCTCTCTGTGGTGCAGCGGTAGAACGTTGGAAAGTGCTTTCATTGAGTTGGAAGTTCCAGAATGTAGAACCAGGATAGTGTACATGTGCAAATGGTCATTCTCCTCGGTACCTGTTGTCCTTATCCATTGTGGAGGTAGAATTCTTGGGTTTAGGAGCCATTGGAATAACGTGAGTAAATACAGTACATCTTGTAGATAATGTATACTGTGACCATTGTGCATTGATGTGGAAGGAATTAATCTTTAGGGTGTTTGATTTTGGCTATTTTGTCTTGTATGGTCAAGCTTATTGTACAGTTTTGGAGTGCACTCATCCAGGCAAATGGGAAATATTCAATTACATTTCCAACGTGTAGCTTGGAGATAATGGAAAGGTCTTGGAGTGTCAAGCATGTGTCTGTTGCCACAGGCTAAACAACATTTTATCTGCTGTTTCATTGAGTTTTTGATCAATGGTGGCAATGAGGATGTCGGTGGCATTGAAACGCCGCCAATTCCTTCTCTCCATAGACGTTGCCTCACCCGCTGAGTTTCTCCAGCATTTTGTGTCTACCTTCAATTTTACCAGCTTCTGCAGTTCTTTCTTAAGCAAATAAAGATGGTTGGGCCTATAAAATATCCCTGAGGAATTTCTGCAGAGATGTTGCATGGATAGGGTGATTGAACCCCAGTGGCCCAAATCATTTGATTCGATTGGATTGGATTCAATTTATTGTCATTGCACTTTTCAGTGCAACGAAATGGTTTAGCCTGCAGTCATAACATAGAATAGATAACACACACTCAACACAGTTTAAAGTCCCAAAGTCATTGTCTCTTCCCTCCTTGCTCTCCCTCTGCACTGAGGCAATCCAAGCCTCCGATGTTGTGACCCCATATAACCATATAAACCATATAACAATTACAGCACGGAAACAGGCCATCTCGGCCCTACAAGTCCGTGCCGAACAAATTGTTTTCCCCTTAGTCCCACCTGCCTGCACTCATACCATAACCATCCATTCCCTTCTCATCCATATGCCTATCCAATTTATTTTTAAATTATACCAATGAACCTGCCTCCACCACTTCCACTGGGAGCTCATTCCACACCGCCACCACTCTCTGCGTAAAGAAGTTCTCCCTCATATTACCCCTAAACTTCTGTCCCTTAATTCTGAAGTCATGTCCTCTTGTTTGAATCTTCCCTATTCTCAAAGGGAAAAGCTTGTCCACATCAACTCTGTCTATCCCTCTCATCATTTTAAAGACCTCTATCAAGTCCCCCCTTAACCTTCTGCGCTCCAGAGAATAAAGACCTAACTTATTCAACCTCTCTCTGTAACTTATTTGTTGAAACCCAGGCAACATTCTAATAAATCTCCTCTGTACTCTCTCTATTTTGTTGACATCCTTCCTATAATTTGGCGACCAAAATTGTACCCCATACTCCAGATTTGGTCTCACCAATGCCTTGTACAATTTTAACATTACATCCCAGCTTTTTAACATTACATCCCCACCGGGTGATGGTGAGGAAGTCCCGCGGCTGAATCCGTGCTCCACAAACGGGCCGGTTCAAACTCCGCGGCCCGGGGCAGTCTAAACCGCCGAAGCTGCCGCCCTCCAGTCCAGCGGACGCAGCTGTAGTTGCGGGAGCTCCGGAAAACACAACTTGAGCTCCCGATGATGTCGTCCACTGGCCCGCGGCCGAGGCTCCAAAGTCGGGTCGGAAGTTGGGTCGCCCCGCAACCACAGCCCCGAAGTCGGCCAGCCGCGCGTTGGTAAGTCCTGGCTCTGCCTCCGGAGCCTCGAGGTCGGTCGCAGTTGGAGGCCGCCAGCTCCGCGATAGGCCCCAGCGCAGATGGGCACGGAGACGGGGATACGGCAGGAAAGGTCGCATCCCCCCCCAGAAGGAAGAGTCAAAAAACATGTTACACCCACCACCCGCCCTACACATACACAACTAAATAAACCGAAATAAACTGTAAAAACAGGATCAAAGAAAACAAAAAACAGAAAAGACAAACGGACTGCAGGCAAACACTTCTGGATCATCATAGATATTGAGTTATACAAGATGATAAACAGGCCCTTTGGTCCCACTCGTGCATGATGCCTACCCGAATTAGTCTCATTTATCCACATCTTCCCCATATTCTAAACATTTCCTTTCCATCTACCTGTCCAAATCTTTTAAATCTTGTAATTGCATCTACCTCTACCACTCCTTCTGGCAAATCTGTCTGAAAATGTTGCCCCTCGGATCTGTTTCCACTCTAATTTTAAAAGCATGCCCTCTAGTTTTAGACTCCCCCATCCTGGGAAAATAGATGGTGACCATTTACTTTATCCATGCCCTTAATGATATAAATCTATATTACTAAAACTCTGTTCTTGACCGGTTTTGGCGATCTGTGCTGCAATTTCCGAGAGAACGCCGCCACCTACGGCCGTCATTTTTGGCCACCTCGCTCAGAGTCCCCCTCCGCCATATGTGTGCCGAGGATTTTTCCCGTCAATAAAATATGACAGATATATTAATGTTTTTACAAAATTCCCCATTCTCTCTGCTGCCCCCGCTGGAGGCAGGGGAAGGGACTATAAAACCAGGAAGTGGTCTGCACTTGGTCTAGTACATCTATAAAATCACCCTTCACCTCCTATACTATAGTAAAATAAGCCTCCCGTCCCCTCCCTCTCCTTCTAATGCCATTTCTGGATGCTTTCAAGAGAGAGCTAGATAGGGCTCTTAAAAATAGTGGAGTCAGGGCATATGGGGAGAAGACAGGAACAGGGTACTGATTGGGGATGATCAGCCATGATCACATTGAATGGCGGTGCTGGCTTGAAGTGCAGAATGGCCTACTCCCGCACCTTGAAGAGCAGCTATTCAGTTCTGCAGCTGAGATGTTGTCCAGTCCCAATGCATTTACTCTATCCAGTACATTCAGTCAAAGCCAACTTTTCCTTGACAAATCAATGCAGACTGTCATTGAATATACTGAATTATTTCCCACCGCTGACATTAAGCAAGTGACCTTTGCTGACTTGGTCTATAACTTTCTCCCTGTATAAATATTACTACAATGTAAGCATCTGTAGAGTCTTCCAGTACTACATCTTTATCCACGGTTGGGAAACATTAGCCAAAATCTCTTATTTCCCCCCATATTTTCTTCGGCTGTGGATGTATTCTTTACTAGAATGTTGCCTGGGTTTCAGCAACTAAGTTGCAGAGAAAGGTTGAACAAGTTAGGTCTTTATTCTTTGGAGTGCAGAAGGTTAATGGGGGACTTGATAGAGGTCTTTAAAATGATGAGAGGGATAGACAAGAGTTGACGTGGATAAGCTTTTCCCATTGAGAGTAGGGAAGATTCAAACAAGAGGACATGACTTGAGAATTAAGGGACAGAAGTTTAGGGGTAATATGAGGGGGAACTTCTTTACTCAGAGAGTGGTGGCTGTGTGGAATGATCTTCCAGTGGAAGTGGTGGAGGCAGGTTCGATTGTGTTTATGATTGTGTTTATAATTTGTTTGGTTGTTTTGTTGTTTGTCTTTTGCATGAAAGCCCGCGAGCATTGCCACTTTCATTTCACTGCACATCTCGTATGTGTATGTGACAAATAAACTTGACTTGACTTGACTTGACTTGATTTTATCATTTAAAAATAAATTGGATAGTTATATGGACGGGAAAGGAATGGAGGGTTATGGTCTGAGTGCAGGTAGATGGGACTAGGGGAGAATAAGTGTTCAGCACGGACTAGAAGGGTCAAGATGGCCTGTTTCCGTGCTGTAATTGTTATATGGTTATATGGTATTGTCTGGGCTCAGTAAGTTTCAGTAAGGCCCAGTGGTTTACTTATTTTTAAGGATAATAAAAAAAACATTCATAGTTCCTTGTGCTTTATTTTTATTTTTACCACATGATTCATTCTGTTTTCTCCCTTGCAGTGTTAGCATTATCACCCCCCCCCCCCCCCCTTCAATTTCCACATAAAGGTTACTGCTTTAATCTCTCACCAAAGTTTTCAACTCCCAGAGCCCTTTGTAAAAGATTGTTAGAAGGTCATGAAGCGATTCCCCCGGTGGCTGCAGGAAAGCTGGTGTTGTTCTTTTGCTTCTGTCTGAAATCTTCACATGCTTGCTGTCATTGATATATGGGTCTGGCTGCTGTCCCACTGTTCAGCTGCTGACAAGGCAATCTGTGGTGAAATTGACTTGCTTGCAGGAGAACAGTTCCTCAATGGGAGGTGGGGGCTTGGGGTGGCAAGATGACAGGATGTTCGTGAAAAAGTGGACGTGTCATTGTTCTGCCAAAGGGCAATGTATCAATGTATATCACTCACAAGGTAAAGGAGCTCCTAAAAGCAGACACTTTCACTGATCCGTAGGAAGGCAGATTACAGAAGGCCGGCAGCTCCCTCTCCATGGTTGACAAAAGTGCTGGAGAAACTCAACGGGTGCAGGTGGAGCGGAGGCAACGGTTCGGGCAGTTTGCACTCAGGTGCTGCGCTGCCTGAGTTTCTCCAGGATTAGACCTTCGGGTTTCCAGCTACACTCCCTGTCCATGAACGTGAGTTCCCTGGTGGCACCTGGATCAGATATTGAGTTTAATTGGATCGATTTCTCTCGAACGTCGAGATTGGAGGGGGAGTTAGATGTTGATGGAGGGATCAGTGGGTATGGAGAGAATGATGAGTTGGTGATCAGCCATGATCATTGATAGGGTGGTGCACGGTCAGCCGAATGGCCTACTGCTTTCTCATGTCTGGAAATGTCCAAAGCACTTTTGGCACATCTTGCAACTTTCAAGCTTGTGAAAGGGAGAAGGAGATGCTTCCAAAGCATGGAATGCAGGCTGTGGCTGGATGTGCAGGGCTGTTAGTTTTTTTATAAATTCCTATGACCATGAGTGATAGAAACAACTTAGGTGGGTGGAACAAAGTTTAAATATGGCTTCATATATTATCCTAATTTGAGGAAGACACTCTTGCTTTTTAGATAGGCAAGGTTAATTCCGCAGGGAATATATGCTGAGAGAATGGAATTTTGGCTTGTACACTCTGGAGTTTAGAATGTGAGACAGATCTCAACATATAAGATTGTTAAGGGCTTGGACACAGTGTTCCCGATGTGGGGGAGTCGGCATGATGTTAAGAATAAGGAGTAAGCCAAGAACAGAACTGTAGACTTTTTGCTGGAAGATCAAAGGCTTTCTCTGCCTCAAAGGTGGAGGCGGGTTCTCTGAATGCTTTCAAGAGAGAGCTAGACAGGGCTCTTAAAAATCAGCGGGTCAGGGATATGGGGAAGGAAGGCAGGAACGGGGTACTGATTGTTGAGCATAAACATTATGGGCAAGAGCTGCACACTGCTCAAAGGCCACCTTTTTTGGTGTGTAACCCATAAACACTGCTATTGTCTAAACACTATTGGCTTTCCACACAGAGAGACCCAATCCCGAGTAAACTCAACCCATGGAGTGGATCAGGCTCCATTTTGTATCAGGGACCTTTTTTTCTGCAATACTTTGAATTTTTTGGTTCAAACATTCAGTTGTAACATTCAAGTTACAGCACATTGGTGAGCATCAGTTGATGCTGTTGTTAGAACGGCACCAAAGTCAGCGCAGCAGAGGACATTTTGTTCCACTGTTTTCAATGATATCGGGTTTTGCTAGAGGAGGAGAATGTGCAGTGCACCACCACAATGCATCATATTTAAAGCTTCCAACTGGGGATTAATTTGTGGATAAATGTGTATCAATATATACACAATCACAGACGAGATCTGCTAGTTAATAATTATATATTACCAGGAAAACATAATTGTAAAATTCCATGTAAAGTAATGTTGTTTTGGAAAAAAGAATCTATAGATTTATTTATTTATTGTTTTAATACTAATTTGTAGCTGAGAATGTAATTTAAATCTAATTTTGACTTTCAAATTCATTTGTATGGTAATTATGCGACATGATGTTCCTGTACTTTTTATACAACATATAATAATATATAGCTGTCCATTTCATAAATGGAATGGTGGTTTCTCAGCCAAGAAGGGTATTCGATCATGTAGTGGATTGATAATTTTGTTCTGACATTTTACTGCAGTACTTCGCCTGCTGAATCATGTTGTCATAAGCATCCAGAGTTCTAAAACAAAATCACATTTGTCCAATTATTTACGAGGCCAATCTTGTTTTCTGTAATGCTCACCTTAACTAACTATCAAATGTTTTAAACCTGAATTTACTGTACCAAATGCAAAAGCACTTAAGTTATTTGATTTTGAGTGCTTTTTCATTTTTTAGAATTCCAGGATCGTTAGTGAAAACATATTTCCAAGATGTCCAAATGTGTTTTGGTACAGTAGACCATAACAGCCAGGGGCAGCATCATTGGAGCGAAGGAAATAGGCAACGTTTTAGATTGATGGGCATTATGTTATACAGGGTATACTTTGTTTGGCAATTTCCTCCATTTGGAGTTTATTTTAACACTTTTTCATTGTGACAGGTCTGTCAGGAAGCATCTTAATATTCAAAGTTACCTTTTAAATTATTGTCTTTTGTTCCACAAAGGCTTTACTGTTGTGGAAAGCAAAATATTAATTATCAGCTTTGCTAACAAGTCAAAACTTTCCAATATACACTAAACTCATCTCATTGTGAATATATCCAGCATTAGAGAAAAACACACATTTTTAAATAACGTATATAACAGAATTAAATCATTACTATGGTAAACCTTGGTGACCATCAACAGTATCTTGTACAACCTTAACTAGGTAATATACCACTCCACAGGGTAGACAGAAAAGCTGTAATCAGCGGGACAGACAGCATCTCTTACATGGGCTGTTATAATCTCTTGAATCAAGATTGAAATTACTGACATTAAATTACTTCGAATGTTTCTTTGCCTATGAGCAGTGGTTCCCCAACTTTGGAGAAGGTGGGGCGTACGCCCCACAGGGGGGCAACTTTGATTTTTTAAGGGGGGGGAAATAAAATGAGCGCGACATAGATGAGGAGGTCTGGGTCCAAATTTTCGATGAAAGGGAGAATGTTTTTGTGCAGGGAAGAAGTTTTTTTTTGGATTTTCCATCAGGTAAACATATGTATTTTATGGTTCAGATGTTATTTTGAGTAAATTTTTTTTTTGGGGTAAAAAAGGTCTTTATTGTGTAGTTATTACATAATCACCGCGCCATCGCTCTTCATGCATGTTTTATGGTGTGCACGAACACTACATCCACCCCAATGCTGCTCATGGGAGAACCTTATTTATAGCTATTTTTGTATTTGGATTTATAATTAAAAAATGCGATTCAAAGAGCTTTTGCTAAGTTAATAATATGGTTATAATATCTATTTCCTCTGTTTTCTCTCAAGGGAAAGCAATGTTTTTTGGTTGAGAATTATTTCTTTGTCTGCTCGTGCTAAAATGAGTGTTTTTTTGGATCAGCAGGCAATCAACAGTCTTTTGTCAGCTATTCAGAGGGATATTTAAAACTTGGTTTCATACAGCCGCTGTCCATGATGAATGGTCACCTTTCTTGCTCAGAACTTTTAACTGTCTTTTGATTAGATTTCAATTTTTCTTTTGACCTGGATGCCATGTATCTTTTGAAGCTTAGAGTTAAATGACCAAGGTACATGGCTAGATTGAAGATTAAATTAGCTTCTTCAGAAGTTTCTTTGAAGCGGAGTTCCCACGTTTTTAGGGGGGATTTGAATTATATATCACCACATGGGGGGGTGGGGGGGGGGCATCAGGATTTTAGAGGTGATTTTAGTTGGTATTTTGCATGGCCAAAAAAAGTCTTTATTGTGGGAACCACTGGCTCTATGCACGTTGCACGAGGTCATGGGGAATATTTATTGAATAGATTTACAAATGCGATTCAAAGAGCTTTTGTTCAGTAATAGATGTTTTCTCTCAAGGGAAAAAATCCCTGAGAATTATCTATGTCTGCTCGTGAGAAGCAGTGCCAGCAGGAAAAAGTTCAGTATACAGAGGAATATATAATATGTTTCATACCCGCTGTCCATGATGATGGGCACTTTGCTGTCAGGAGAGTTTCATGGTGCCATTAGAAGCTTGTTTAAACCAAGGTTTGAAAGCTTCTTCTGCTGAAGGGAGACTTTTTAAATGATAAGCACCAAGAAATAGGATTTTTGATTGTGGTGCATGCCAAAAAAAGGTTGGGACACTGGCCGAAGTTAGAGAAAATGAAGGGAAAAAATCCATCTATAATGGATAGCACATGTGGATACATACATATATATATATATATATGAGGCACATTGCTCAGGAAAGTTTCAGTACATTTGAAGCTTTTTTGAAAACTCCTGCCATCGGAGACCTGCCAAGAAATATTTTTCTTGTCATGAAATATTTTTGACACTCCGAAGTTCAATGAATAGATACAATGTGGAAGACATATAAAATGTATAAACTGTGTAATATATTAAACCCTTTATTCTTTTTGAGGTTCCTATTGGGTTTTCTTCAGCTGCCAAACAATTGATCGCACTCCAGCCTCTTCCCCAACAGGTTATGCAATCGGTTTTCACCGTGAAACATTTTGAGTACAACATTTAAGCTAACACTTGAGTACAGTTATGAGAGTTTGCAAAACTGTCAGATATTATCTTTCAGATGAATTATTAAACTGGAGCCCTGGTTTCTTCTGCTGAAAAGATTCTATGATTCTCATAAAATATGTTGGTTGACATTTAACTTTCAATTAACATTACTAATGGGCATTTAATGGCCAAGTTGAGACTAACATTAAAAACAAATCTGTCTTGGAGGGTATGCGAGTAATGCTTGAAACTTGGTGGGTGTTGTGCACTGATTCAGTGTGGTACTGTCTTTCACTCTTGTACATATGGGCCAGTCCCACTTAGGCGACCGTTTTGGGGGACTGCAGGAGTCTGCATTCACCACATGTTTGCGGGTGGTTGCCGGGTGGTTGCCAGGGTGTCGTGTTCATGGTCGTGAGGAGTTCCCGCATTCTGGGAACTAGTCGCGGCCTCATTATGGTCACCGTAAATATTTCAACATGTAGTAGCGAGAATTCTCAAGCCAGGTAAGGTCATGTTTGTAACCATCTTGAAACCATTAAGTATTGGTGTGAAAGATTTGATTCATAACCTGGACAGTTCAAGTGAGTTTATTGTCATGTGTCCCTGATACGACAATGAAATTCTTGCTTTGCTTCAGCACACAGACATAGTAGGCATTTACTACAAAACAGATCAGTGTGTCCATATACCATAATATAAATATATACACACATGAATAAATAAACTGATAAAGTGCAAATAAACAGATAATGGGTTATTAATGTTCAGTGTTTTGTCCGAGCCAGGTTTAATAGCCTGATGGCTGTGGGGAAGTAGCTATTCCTGAACCTGGTCGTTGCAGTCTTCAGGCTCCTGTACCTTCTACGTGAAGGTAGCAGGGAGATGAGTGTGTGGCCAGGATGGTGTGGGTCCTTGATGATATTGCCAGCCTTTTTGAGGCAGCGACTGTGATAAATCCCCTCGATGGAAGGGAGGTCAGAGCCGATGATGGACTGGGCAGTGTTTACTACTTTTTGTAGTCTACTGTGCACCTGTAGAAGTTAGAGAGAGTCCTCCTTGACAAACCGACTCTCTGTAATCTTCTCAGGAAGAAGAGCCGCTGATGTGCTTTCTTTATAATTGCATCAGTGTTCTCGGACCAGGAGAGATCTTCAGAGATGTGCATGCCCAGGAAATTGAAGCTCTTGACCCTTTCCACCATCGACCCGTTGATATAAACGGGACTGTGGGTCCCCATCCTACTCCTTCCAAAGTCCACAATCAGTTCCTTGGTTTTGCTGGTATTGAGGGCCAGGTTATTGCGCTGGCACCATATGGACAGTCACTCGATCTCTCTTCTATACTCTGACTCGTCCCCATCAGTGATACGCCCCACAACCTTTATCATCATTACTTTTTTGCATATCTTTCATTAATTTATTCTATGCCTCTCTTCATCACCGTCTATATCTCTAATTTCCCTCTCCCCTGACTCTCAGTCTGAAGAAGGGTCTTGACTCGAAAAGTCACCTATTCCTTTTCTCCAGAGATGCTGCCTGACCCACTGAGATACAATTGTGTTTTGTGTCTATCTTCGGATTAAACCAGCATCTGCAGTTCCTTCCTACAGAATTGATGACGCAAGGTTGTTTTTCGGACTGGAGGCATGTGACAAGCGGCGTGCCTTCAGAATCTGTGCCTTAAGAAACCCATAGCGGTTTGTGGTTTATATCAACAATTTGGATAAGTACGTACAAGGCACGATTAGTAAGTTTCCAAATGACACTGAAGTGGGTGGAATTGTCAAAAGTTACAGCAGGATCTTGATCAGTTGGGCAAGTAGGTTGTGGAATGGATAATGGAATTTAATGCAAAGAAATGCACGGTGTTGCAGTTTGGAAGGTCTAACCAGGGCAGGACCTTCACAGTAAATGACAGAGCTCTGGGGAGTGCTGTGGAGCAGAGGGATCTAGGAGTGCAAGTATACAATTCCTTGAAAGTGGTGTCACAGATAATGATGATAATAATAATAATAATAATAATAATAATAATAATAATAATAATATACTTTATAACGGACTCGAGGTCCAGACAAGGGGCAACATTACATTAAAATGCATTGCATATTAAATATCATAAAATCTTAGTATATCACTTATAAAAGCATCATAAATTATATATTTAAAAAACACAATACTTGAGTTAAAAATCCAGATTAAAAGAATGATCAATGTCCTACAACGAGACGATACCAGTGTCTCCGCAGCTGGGATTCGTAGCGTGTAGTGCTAAACCTTACGTTTGACAAGGCCACAATAATTACATTTTAAGAGTCATTTATCCTACAAATTAATTTATACATGTGATTTCTTAGGATAGCTTCTAAGGTACTGACTCCTGCAGCCACAAACATATTACTGGCACTACACCATCTAGGTTTCCTTAGCAGTGTTCTCATGGCATCGTTATATGCCACCTTTAGTCTCTGCATACTTGTCTTTCCATAGTTCGACCACAGGCACGCAGTCTCCCTCCTCTCCCTCCCCCTCCCATTCCTAATCCGACCTCTCTGTCCTGGGTCTCCTCCATTGCCAGAGTGAGCAACACCGGAAATTGGAGGAACAGCACCTCATATTCCGCCTGGGTTGCTTGCGTCCTGATGGCATGAACGTTGAATTCTCCCAGTTTTGCTAGCCCTTGCTGTCTCCTCCCCTTCCTTAACCCTCGAGCTGTCTCCTCCCATCTCCCCGCCCTCGGGCTCCTCCTCCTCCCTTTTTCCTTCCTTCTCCCCCCCACCCCCCATCAGTATGAAGAAGGGTTTCGGCCCGAAACGTCGCCCATTTCCTTCGCTCCATAGATGCTGCTGCACCCGCTGAGTTTCTCCAGCATTTTTGTGTACCTTCGATCTTCCAGCATCTGCAGTTCCTTCTTGAACAACGCGCAGTATAGAGTGGTGTGCAGTATGCTCTAAACAGCGACATCTTCACCACATCTGCACACGCACCAAACTTACGCAAGAGAATATTCGCCTGTACATATAGCATACGTCGTTGCCTATAAATATCCTCATCATCTGTCATTTGTTCTGTAATAAAAAAACAGATGAAAATGAGATAGATAAGGTGGTCAAAAAAGCTTACGGCACATTGACTGTCATCAGTCAGGGTATTGTATAAAAGTTGGGATGTTATACTACAGTTGTACAACGCGCTGGTGAGAGTTGGAGTATTTTTCTTAAACTTTAGTCACCCTACTAACGGAAAGACGTTGTTAAGCTGGAAAGACGATTTACGAGGATGTTGCCAAGGTTTGAGAACCTGAGCTGTAGGGAGAGATTGAACAGGCTAGGTCCTGTATTCCTTGGAGCGCAAGAGGATGAGAGGTGATCTTATAGAGGTGTACAAGATCATGAGGGGGATAGATAGGGTAGATGGACAGAGTCTCTTGCCCAGAGTCAAGAACCAGAGGGCAGAGGTTTAAGGTGAGAGGGGAAACATTGATGTGAATCTTTTTTGTACAGAGGGTGGTGGGATATGGAATGATCTGCCGGAATTGGTAATTAAGGTTGGTACTATAACAACATTTAAAAGACATTTGGACAGGTATATGGATAGGAAAGCTTTAGAAGGAGATGGGCCAAACACAGGCTGGGGGGACTATTATCAATGGGGCACCTTAGTTGGCTTGGGCAAGTTGGGCTGAAGAGCCTGTTTCCATTCTGTATTACCCACTCATTCAAGAGCAGATGAAAATGATTTGTGAATGTCTTTGTGATCATGGAAACTCAGTTTAAAGTGGGGTAGTTATGAAAGCTTAATAGAAAATAGGTGCAGGAGTAGACCATTTGGCCCTTCGAGCCTTGGTTACTGCTGGGAATGTTACTGTTTTCGAACAAGGTAGAGAGATGGATAAAATGGAGGAAGCTGTCAATGTTGGTGAAGTGGGTGAGATGGGATTAGGCTGGGCAGCTCGCTCTGTTTTGGAACAGAATAATTGAGTTGGCTTGATGGGCCAGTTTCTGTGCCATGGAACCCTGCGACATGACTGGCCAAATATTTTCCCTCCGGATTATAAACTTCCCATCATTTTATGAACCTTTTGGATTGTCCAAAAATCGCTGTTCAAGGCGGAATGTCAAGTCCAATTCATCTCGATCTCAGCTTCAATGAGAGTAGCGGTAACTCCTCATTTGTTGTTTGTTATTGACATTTCCACTGAATCATTTTCATTACGTCACTTTGATTTGTTGATTGGAGCAAACACACACCACAGTTGTCCTTGGTCTTCTCGTGGAGATTCATTGTTTTTTAAAATGTTTTGAACGATAATTTTCAGAGAGTGGCTTGTAAAATACACTTTACTTAAACAGATTTAAAGACTATAAATTATTTCGCATCTTTGTGATGAATGAATATCATTGTATCCAAGAACAACTACAGAGGCCAAGTTGAGCCATCATTTTACTTTTTTATGCTATCAGGGCTAATTCGCTTCTACTGTAATTTCACTGATAGAAACATAGAAACATAGAAATTAGGTGCAGGAGTAGGCCATTCGGCCCTTCGAGCCTGCACCGCCATTCAATATGATCATGGCTGATCATCCAACTCAGTATCCCGTACCTGCCTTCTCTCCATACCCCTGATCCCCTTAGCCACAAGGGCCACATCTAACTCCCTCTTAAATATAGCCAATGAACTGGCCTCAACTACCCTCTGTGGCAGAGAGTTCCAGAGATTCACCACTCTCTGTGTGAAAAAAGTTCTTCGCATCTCGGTTTTAAAGGATTTCCCCCTTATCCTTAAGCTGTGACCCCTTGTCCTGGACTTCCCCAACATCGGGAACAATCTTCCTGCATCTAGCCTGTCCAACCCCTTAAGAATTTTGTAAGTTTCTATAAGGTCCCCTCTCAATCTTCTAAATTCTAGAGAGTATAAACCAAGTCTATCCAGTCTTTCTTCATAAGACAGTCCTGACATCCCAGGAATCAGTCTGGTGAACCGTCTCTGCACTCCCTCTATGGCAATAATGTCCTTCCTCAGATTTGGAGACCAAAACTGTACGCAATACTCCAGGTGTGGTCTCACCAAGACCCTGTACAACTGCAGTAGAACCTCCCTGCTCCTATACTCAAATCCTTTTGCAATGAAAGCTAACATACCATTCGCTTTCTTTACTGCCTGCTGCACCTGCATGCCTACCTTCAATGACTGGTGTACCATGACACCCAGATCTCGCTGCATCTCCTCCTTTCCCAATCGGCCACAATTTAGATAATAGTCTCCTTTCCCGTTTTTGCCACCAAAATGGATAACCTCACATTTATCCACATTATACTGCATCTGCCAAACATTTGCCCACTCACCCAGCCTATCCAAATCTATCTGATGAGTATATTTTGAATGCAGCTTGTTGTGTTCAATAAATCACTGGATGCAGATTACAGTTTTGATTCACTCAGTAATTTATCCCACTACCAAATAAGGCACATGCACGCACATATCCTCGAATATCCCCCAATGCACTCGCAAACCCCGAGTACACAGCAGAGCATGCCGCAGGATGTTTCTGTTCAAGATCATCCGGCACCATTCGCGACACGGTCCAAGGCTGGGGTTCTCTTGCTGAACACCAATCTTCATGGCATTTCTTATCAGGGCAGCTTTTTCCAAATACCCACCACCCCTCTGAGTTACCTCTCAGTTCAGATTAAATCTTACGCCTCTCACAAACATGTCTCTAGTTTTTCGTTCCCCTATCCTGGGTAAAAGACACTGTTCATTCACCCTGTGACTTTCCCTCAGAATGAGTTCCATTACCTTGCTATTACAACCAATCTCCGATAATGAACAACCATTGACAGAAGAGTTTGGTGAATTTAAGAGTGAGCAGCTGTAATACTTATCCTGAGTAATAGTAGCCTTGATTTGTGAGCTACCATGTCATTCCAAGTGTAGTTGTTTGGGAACAAGAGCTACCCTCTGTGTCCGAGCTGCTGTGACATCTGGGTGGTCCTCAGTCAAGAGCTGAACACTCATATACTGAGGAAAAGGCTGTGGAATAGAATATTATTGAGCAGACTATTGTGGACTTAGCAAATTATCAGCCTCTCAAACAGCTTTGTGGGTGCTTTGAACAGAGTCAAGAGTGGGTGTTAAGATTTGTCATGGCTTCATGCATCCTCAATAACCTGGTACTAAAGTGGGCCCAATCCAGGCCAGCAACTTGGCCAATGGGAAGAGGAAACTAGAAATAATTTTATAACCATATAACAATTACAGCACGGAAACAGGCCATTTCAACCCTTCTAGTCCGTGCCGAACACGTATTCTCCCCTAGTCCCATACACCTGCGCTCAGACCATAACCCTCCATTCCTTTCCCGTCCATATAACTATCCAATTTATTTTTAAATGATAAAAACGAACCTGCCTCCACCACCTTCACTAGAAGCTCATTCCACACAGCCACCACTCTCTGAGTAAATAAGTTCCCCCTCATGTTACCCCTAAACTTCAGTCCCTTAATTCACAAGTCATGTCCCCTTGTTTGAATCTTCCCTACTCTCAGTGGGAAAAGCTTATCCACGTCAACTCTGTCTATCCCTCTCATCATTTTAAAGACCTCTATCAAGTCCCCCCTTAACCTTCTGCGCTCCAAAGAATAAAGCCCTAACTTGTTCAACCTTTCTCTGTAACTTAGTTGCTGAAACCCAGGCAACATTCTAGTAAATCTTCTCTGTACTCTCTCTATTTTGTTGACATCCTTCCTATAATTAGGCGACCAAAATTGTACACCATACTCCAGAATTGGCCTCACCAATGCCTTGTACAATTTTAACATTACATCCCAACTTTGACAGATACTTTTTAATCGCCACTGAGAGAACTTTTAATAATGCAGTATTTTCAATAAAGTCTCCCCCTAGAAACTGCATCACTGTCAGATCCCATTCCACATTCCCTCTGTACTCAAGCATCTGTGTCCCAAAACCACAATGTGTCAGCGCACACTACATTTATCACACACTCCCTTGCATAACATCAACTAAACAATCTATAGGAATGTCTATTAATCATCCTTGTGCTTTTGTTATTGCCTGACTTTAATGTGGGTTTGCTTCTGCAAGCGCACTTACTCTGTTCTCCTCCACCTTTGCAGCTTGCAAGGTTGCTGACCTGGAATGGAGGAAGTTTGAGGAAGACTTCACCAGACAGCAGCGATACATTCAGTACTTGCCTGTGGTTAATTTTTAAATGCCATTTATGTGGCACTTAAAAAGATATCATCATTGGTACAGAAAGATTTGATAACATTAGAAGCAAAGTCCTTGAAATAAGTTTATCAAGTCCTGTCCTAATCGTTCCAATTCGTGTTCAATTGATGTTTTGCATCTAGACAATGTTGGTTGGTAGCAAATCAAAGTGAGACTGCACTTCAAGATTCAAGAGAGTTTATTGTCATGTGTCCCTGATAGGACAATGAAATTCGTGCTTTGCTTCAGCACAACAGAACATAGTAGGCATTTACTACAAAACAGATCAGTGTGTCCATATACCATAATATAAATATATATACACATGAATAAATAAACTGATAAAGTGCAAATAGCAGATAATGGGCTATTAATGATCAGAGTTTTGTCCGAGCCAGGTTTAATAGCCTGATGGCTGTGGGGAAGTAGCTATTCCTGAACCTGGTCGTTGCAGTCTTCAGGCTCCTGTACCTTCTACCTGAAGGTAGCAGGGAGATGAGTGTGTGGCCAGGATGGTGTGGGTCTTGTATGTTTGTAGCCTTTTTGAGGTAACGACTGCGATAAATCCCCTCGATGGTAGGGAGGTCAGAGCCGATGATGGACTGGGCAGTGTTTACTACTTTTTGTAGTCTTTTCCTCTCCAGGGCGCTCAAATTGCCGAACCAAGCCTCGATGCAACCAGTCAGCATGCTCTCTACTGTGCACCTGTAGACGTTAGATTCACCACGTTCCAGAGTGTGCTGATTATTTTCTCTTTGGGCAACCTACAAAATCTATCTAACTCTCTCTTAAATCCATCCTGTGACTTGGCCTCCACTGCCCTCTGTGGCAGGGAATTCCATAAATTCACAACTCTCTGGGTGAAAAAGTTTTTTCTCACCTCAGTCTTAAATGACCTCCCCTTTATTCTATTCAGTTTCTTCTTCATTCAAAATGTTAATCATTCTTTTGAATATTAAAGTTTCTATTGAATATATGCAGTATTTTAGGAATGAGATTTTAATTTTTTTAAACATCAAATACAGATCTCTGTGAATGATAGACGGGTCTCAGCCCGAAACGTTACCGATTCTTTGTCCAGTGATGCTGCCTATCCTGCTGAGCTGCTCCAGCTTTTCTCTGTGACTGATTCTCAGGTACAGTGTCTTTTAGACAAAAGGGACAGTGGATGCTGGTTCACAAAAAATCTACATGGTACTGGAGTACTGGAGTACTGGAGTACTGGAGTATTGCCCTTCTGGATTGGCGATGCTCTTATCTTTGCAATTACATTAACGAGAGACTTCGAATGTTTGTTCCAGAGAGGCTGAGAAGTTTTTCTTCACTTAATTGGAGTGCAAACAATGTCATGGTTGTTGGAAAAGGTGTGTCAGCTGATCTGTTCACATGATCCTGTCGCTGACTGAAGTTACGGATTATGCTAGTTTAATTTCCTAAATTGTTTTCTTTTGTACTTTTGTTCCTTGACTATATAATGACTATTTTATGCAAAATGTTTGATTATTCAACTTGCCGAACTGCATTGACTCCAAAGGAACTTCATTTCAGAGGGCGAGTTATTTTTTTCATTTGCTTATGTTCCAATTTTTAGTTTCCTGTGGTGTTTTATTTCCTGGCTGAGAAGGCAGACTTATTAGGAGGAAGAGGTATTCTTGCATTTTCCCCCTTCCTGACAGCAGACTTCTAATTAGGAATTTAGTATGTACGCCTTATTTCTTCTTCCCTTCCCAGCACAAACTGCTTTGTAAAAATTAGTTTGCATAGCAGCTTCTTTTTGGCTACTAAAAATGGGTTTAATTCAGAGTGGAATGTGATTAAGGTGGTGAATGTGTTGTACTGCGATTCGGGAATCGGGAAATGTGGTCTGCCACGTCTGGTCATGGTATATCCAGTTGTGTTCATTTTGATTCTTTGACAGAAGTGCACACAGTGGCTGTCGATTCTTGTGCAATGCACCAGAGACATATGAACATTTATTGTGAATATTAGGTTATGCTGGTCTTATTTAGCAGCTACAAAGAGGATCACCGTAACACAGCATGTTCTCTAGCAATGCCAATTAAAGGGTGACTAACAATGGAAGTAGGTTGTTTCCTTGAGGTGAAAATCATACTGAGACACCAGAGACATTCTACTGAGCCTTGCTGCCTTCTCCGTACTCTGGGAATTACCTATGATATGAATTACCATGGTCATTTTGCTGTTTGTATTTTCTGAATAGAAGTTTAAGGGTTAGGTGCAAGAGGCAAGATTGGGGGCCTTGTGGAACAAAACAAAGAGGTGCTGATTTTAAAACCCTTAACCAATAGCGTATTCAAACGAGCACACTTCTATACCAACCTCTCTTATGGACAATCTTCATTGTCTTAGGTTTTTACAATTAATTGTCACACTCTACAGGTAAATTGGAGATGATATTGATGGGCATAACAGTCCAGCCATCCCCATAGGTCAACAGAAGGGCTAATTAATGGAATTTTAACTTCCTATCTCTGATCACTGCAGACAATTGTTTGAAACATGTAAGATTGTTAAGGGTTTGGACACGCTAGAGGCAGGAAACATGTTCCCGATGTTGGGGGAGTCCAGAACCAGGGGCCACAGTTTAAGAATAAGGGGTAAGCCATTTAGAACGGAGACGAGGAAACACTTTTTCTCACAGAGAGTTGTGAGTCTGTGGAATTCTCTGCCTCAGAGGGCGGTGGAGGCAGGTTCTCTGGATGCTTTCAAGAGAGAGCTAGATGGGGCTCTTAAAAATAGTGGAGTCAGGCGATATGGGGAGAAGGCAGGAACGGTGTACTGATTGGGGATGATCAGCCATTGAATGGCGGTGCTGGCTCGAAGGGCCGAATGGCCAACTCCTGCACCTATTGTCTATTGTCTATTGCCTAATTAGGAAGGGAGCATTAAGCATAATTTTGCGCTGTTGAGGAAATGACTTTCTTAATTTTTTCTTTGATGCCGGACAATACATGCACATGGATTTGTCCCTGTTGCTGGTTTCCCTAAAAGTCAGCTGGTTATAGACTGCACATGTAACAATTTGGGTTCTTCTTCATGAATTTCAATGGCTGCTCCTCCCCTACGCTCAAATTATCGTTGACCATGAGAAAAATCCTGATGCTCAGGGATCCTGCATGACACATTGATTCTGTCAGAATAGCTACCGAATGTCACCTCAAGTTGAGCAATTGTTTTCCATCTATGACAATGCGAGGGAGCTGTGGAAGAGACCAATGGTTGCCCAGTGTTTGCCATTGTATGCAACAGTCTTCTAATATGTAGCTCTGACTATGCTTTAAGGGCCTGTCCCACTTGCATGCGTTTGGCATGACCAACGTTGAATTTAAGTCAAACAAAATTCATAATAATTGGAAATCGATCAACCAACACAGAGAAAAAGCTGATGATAAATGGCACAGAAATAGAAAGAGTATCTGAAATAAAATTTCTTGGAGTATTAATTGGCAACAAATTAACTTGGAAACCTCACATAAATTCTATTAAAGCCAAAATATCCAAATCAATTGCAATACTGAATAAAGTCAGAGACCTACTAAATCAAGCCTCTCTGTATAAGTTGTACTGCTCCCTCATACTCCCATACATGATCTACTGTGTGTGGGTATGGGGGGAACACACACTCCCATACATGATCTACTGTGTGGACATATGGGGGAACATATACTCCTATACATGATCTACTGTGTGAACATATGGGGGAACACATACTTCTATACATGATCTACTGTGTGAACATATGGGGGAACACATACTTCTATACATGATCTACTGTGTAGACATATGGGGGAAACACATACAAAACAAATACACATCCAATCTTCATGCTCCAAAATAGAGCAATACGAATTATACATCAAACCACCTACAGACAATCAACAAACCCATTATTTATCAGACTAAAAACATGAACATCTCAAGATCTGACAGATTATAAAACTATCCAAATTATGTTCAAAGCAGCTAATCAGCAATCGCCTTGTAATATCCAGGGGTTGTTCCAACGGAGAGAAAGCAAACACATCCTGAGAGGAGCCTATATATTGGAAAAAACGGCAATAAGAACTAATGGAAAACTCCATTGTGTTACAGCAAAGGGTGTTAGTCTCTGGAATAACTGCCATGATGAGCTGAAAAAAAGTAAGACTCTATTCAAACTAAAAACACTCTTCAGAAACACAAGATTGAATGGTTATGAGCTGGACCTGGGATTTTCTTTTCTGTTTGGTTATTTCTTGTTTGTGGACTGTTCAACACTTTGGGTCCATTTGTTCCCATTATTTTGTTTCTCCATGAAAATGTATAGAAAATAAAAGGGGGTGGGACCAGAAATGTTTTCGAACATCTTCTTACCCCTTTTGAACATGAACGATATTATTTGTATTATTTGAGTTATTTTTTTTGTTTGTTTTCCTTTGTGTTTTATTTTATTTTTTAATTGCTTACAAGTTTATTTTGTGTTTGTATTTTTTAACATGTTCAATAAAATGATGGCCATCATGGCCAAGAATTACATTTTTTTTTAAAAAAGCGGAGTTCACACGAAGTACGCGCTAAGTACGCGCGTGACGTCACTTGCGACATGCTGACCAATCAGCTGGGGAGGAGGTGGCCCGACTGAATTTGTGTGTTGCACGGTGTCGGGCGGTAACGTCATCACACAACGCCATGCACTAGGCGTACGCCATCAAGATGCTGCGTACGCCGTCAAGACACTGCGTACGACCGTAATGCGCCTGCGTGCCTATAGGCCATTGGCGGGCAAAGATTTTGGACACTGTCAGTTTTTCGGAGCCCGCGCGATGTTGGGACCAGCCCCTTACAACTCCGCGCTTTTTTTTTTTTTTTTTTTGAAAATATTTTTTATTGGAGATAGGTACATAACCTATTACATCATTACTGTCTTACATTTTTAAATTGATAATATTGTCAGTTATTATTACATTGTCTCCAATACTTTTTGCCTTTTTCTTCATTTTTTTAAACTAGATAGAACTAAAGAAATAGATGAAGTAAAGGAAGAAAAGAAAGGAAAGAAAAACAAAAACAAAAAAAAAAACAAAAAAAGGGGGAAAGAGATAGTTAAAGAAGAATGGAAAAATTTATTAAAATAAAAAACATCGTTCGAGATATGTTCGTACATTTCAGAGTGTAGCATTTCATCCAATCTTTAGCCCGAGTGCTAGTCAGGTTCCTGTGCTGAACTATTCTGACCCTTTAAGTAATCAATAAAATTCAACTCCGCGCTTCTAAGTGGGATCGGCCCCGCGCGGCCATTCGGTGCCCATATGCCGCAAGCGACCACGTTTAGTCGCACCAAACGCATGCAAGTGGGACAGGCCCTTTAAGCATTATCACAGGAGTTGATTTGGTGGTGAGGCAGAATCAGTGTGATCGAATCATTAATTGAGATACTAAAGTGTAAGAATATATTACATGGAGTGATTGTTCTGAGTCGGAGAATAAAGCACATCTGTGGCAGTGTTAACATGAGGAAGGATTAAACACCAAGTCCCAGTGAAAAGGTGATTCTCTATTTTAAAGATTCCCTGAAATATATTTAATTTGTTTCTAATAGATGATTGTACATTTGTGTGTGTTGACAACTGTATTTCATGTGACATGGAAGCAATAGATTGACATCAATAGAGGAAACTTGCACGCTATTAGGACAAGTGTCTTGTTAATTCATTAAAATAGTCGTTTTTTATCTATCACCAATTGCATGAATGTTTTCCAGGCATTAGTCTGTAAACTCTTGCACAATGAACTTCACTTGAATATGGACACTTTCCAGATCTTATCCTAACATTTTGACTAACTTATTACTCAGAACAATCTTGCGTCCTTCAAACAGATTTAGTCCCCCAAATGACCTCTAAAAACATTTGTTACGGATTTTATCTAATTGCCATTTGTGACCACAGTTCATTGCTCGCTCATTGTCTGTAAAGTGTTTTGGGACGTTGCGAAACCCTAAATGGTGCTATTCCAGATATCGTGTGTGCTGCTTATCTCTGCTACATTAAGATTGGGTATTTTGCAAGTGTATTCAACTATGCAATATGGTCAAGGAATAATTCCCATTATGCCACTAACACTGGGTAATTTACCAATTATATTTACATCACCAAGAGATGGTGGTCAATGTTGACAATTCAAATGGGCTAGTTACTGATTGAAGGAAACGAGGTGGTGTAAATGCCACATCAGTGGTGCCAAAGTGGAGATAGTCGAGACCTTCAAATTCCTAGGCTTAAATATCGCCGACTTTTTGTTCTGGTCCAACCACATTGAAACTGTGACCAAGAATGCACACCAACATATCTACTTCTTCAGAAGACCATGAATGTTTGGTATGTCTCCAAGGACTCTTACCAACTTCTACATACGCACTATAGGCTGGCTGGACTATGGTGCCATCCTCACCTTGGTGCCATTTATGTTATGTTGTGTCGTGGACTTTCTGTGTTTGTGCTTTTTGTTTTAAATTCAATTTCAATTTTATTTTTAATATGTTTTATTATTTATTTATTATTTATTTATTTTTTGTGTGATTTTTTTTTTTTAATGATACTGCCTGTAAGGGAAATTCATTTTGTTGTCTCAAATTGAGACAATGACAATACAATACAATATAGAAACGTCCTATCAGGATGCATCACAGTTTGGTTTGGTAACAGCTCTACCCAAGACTACAAGAAATTGTAAGGGTTGCAGATGCAGCCCACATCCATCAGCTGTCCATTGTAACATTAATTGTCCTTGTAGCTAAGCTGTGGATGTCCAGCAAGTTGTAACCCAATGGTCATTTCTTTGGGTACATAATGCCCAATAGAATGTGTTTATGATTCATTAGATGAACATGGCCAATCCACCACCTACAAGACTACCTGAGTAACACAGAGTGGGTTTCGTCATAATACACTTCAGACCTTGACGCGTCTCCTTTTTTAGACATTTAGAGAAACAGTTCAGAACTGGCCCTTCGGCCAACCGAAGTGCGTGCTGACCAGTGATCACCCTGTTCACCAGCACTAGCCCACACACCAGAGACAATTTATAATTGTTTTTACCAAAGCCAACTAACCTATAAACATGTACATCTTTGGAGTGTGGGAGGAAACCGGAGCATCTGGAGAGAACCCACGCAGTCACAGGGAGAACATACAAATTCCATAAAGACAGCACCCGTAATCAGGATTGAACCTGGGTCTCTTGCACTCTAAAAGGCAGCAACTCTACTGCACGCCACTATGCCGCACTGTCTCACTAAGAGAAAACAAAGTTCATCTGAGGCTGTGAAGATCGGAACTGCCAGGATTTTTCTCATGCTATGCATAATTACATAGGCTTGGTTGTTTTGTAAACGTTATTTGTCAGGCTGCTGCTTATCGACACTTTTTTACTCAGTTAGGAGGCACCAACTTCAACATAATATTGATAATATTCAACATAATATAATAACAGTAATCCTCCGTCAGTTTCGCCACCTCCAACGTGACCCCACCACTCGCCACATCTTCCCATCTCCCCCCATGACTGCCTTCCGCAAAGACTGCTCCCTCCGCAACTCCCTTGTCAATTCTTCCCTTCCCTCTCATACCACCCCCTCCCCGGGCACTTTCCCTTGCAACCGCAAGAGATGCAACACTTGTCCCTTTACCTCCCCCCTCAACTCCGTTCAAGGACCCAAGCAATCGTTCCAGGTGCGACAGAGGTTCACCTGCATCTCTTCCAACCTCATCTATTGTGTCCGCTGCTCTAGATTTCAGCAGATCTATATCGGTGAGACCAAGCGGAGGTTGGGCGATCGTTTCGCCGAACACCTCCGCTCGGTCCGCAATAACCTAGCTGACCTCCCGGTGGCTCAGCACTTCAACTCCCCCTCCCACTCCGCCTCTGACCTCTCTGTCCTGGGTCTCCTCCATGGCCACAGCGAGCAGCACCGGAAATTGGAGGAACAACACCTCATATTCCGTTTGGGGAGTCTGCATCCTGGTGGCATGAACATCGAATTCTCCCAATTTTGTTAGTCCTTGCTGTCTCCTCCCCTTCCTCAGTCCCCCTGCTGTCTCCTCCCATCCCCCAGCCTTCGGGCTCCTCCTCCTTTTTCCTTTCTTGTCCCCGTCCCCCCCCCACCCCCGATCAGTCTGAAGAAGGGTTTCGGCCCGAAACGTTGCCCATTTCCTTCGCTCTATAGATGCTGCTGCACCCGCTGAGTTTCTCTAGCACTTTTGTGTACCTTCAACATAATATTGCCTGAGTGTGTAATTTACTATTACAGATTTTTCAGTAAATAGTGTAAGTGTACCGGCTAAATCTAATGGCTTCAGAGAGCGCTGGTTCCACATGAGGACAGAGTGAAATAGTTAAGTTGTTGTAATTTATTTAGAACTCAACAGGCCAGAGTAGATGGAATGCAGAGTTCTCAGAGGGTAAATATTGAAAAAACGGATGGATTTGAATATAAGGAGAATTTTAAGATCGAAGTGTGGTTAGCTGCAAATCAGCAATTAGTGAATATAAAGATAGCGGGGGAAAGAGATATTGTGTGAGTTTGGACAGATGTTTTCACGTCTTTGTAAGTTTTGGAAAATGGAATGTGCAAGATGGTCATAGGAATATTGGAATCGTTGACTATGAAGGTAACAAAGGCCTAGATGGATGGTTTTGTTTCAGTAACAAATTGGCAGAAGCTGGCTGGAAATGGATGATGAATGAGCAAAGAAATGAGATGACATTTGAGATGGACGATCAGAAGCTCAAATCATGGTTGAATTGGATTTTGATTATGATTAGTTATGAACTTATTCAGCCCGGAGAAATGGGATTGGTGGCTGGGGAAGAGAGGTTGTGGTAGAATCTTTTGTCATCCTCAAATTTAATTTGAGGAGACTTTGACTCATTCGGGACTGAAAGCCGGATAGACAATTTGACTACACGGAAGGATTGAGTGAAGTTTTATTGGGTGTCATCATCGTATTGAACCCGATACTGAACTTTGGGTATTAGGAGAGGGCAGCAGATTAAAATATTTCACTCACAGTTTTCCTTTATTCATTTCATTCCTTAAAATATTTTTTTCCGACTTTGTTTTGAAATTAGGTCGCTATTGCTTCATCCTGAAATGCCCCAAAAAGTAGTTTAATAGACAATAGACAATAGGTGCAGGAGTAGGCCATTTGGCCCTTCGAGCCAGCACCGCCATTCAATGCTGATCATCTCCAATCAGTACCCTGTTCCTGCCTTCTCCCCGTATCCCCTGACTGCCATTTTTAAGAGTCCTATCTAGCTCTCTCTTGAAAGCATCCAGAGAACCGGCCTCCACCGCCCTCTGAGGCAGAGAATTCCACAGACTCACCACTCTCTGTGAGAAAAAGTGTTTCCTCATCTCTGTTCTAAATGGCTTACTCCTCATTCTTAAACTGTGTGGCCCCTGGTTCTGGACTCCCCCAACATCGGGAACATGTTGGGTGCACTGAATGGCAAATTTTCTTTTTCTTTCTCCCTCTGTACTATTTCTTCAGTCTGATATCCTTTCCCTCCTCTTGGACCTCTTCCCCAACTTCTCCTCGCCTCCTCAACCTCTCCTCTCCCACACCCCTTCCTTTCCATCATTCTCCATCTTACCATGACCTAAGTCTTTAGTATTTTTCCTTCTTTCTTTAAAACCTGGTTTTGCATTTCATAATTTAAGTGAAAAATGCAGGCAGCCCACATTCAGCACAAATTAAATTAAAGCATCATCATCATGCTTATGACTAATTAAGAAAAAGCATCACATATTCGGTAATAATCTTCAAACTACCAACAGAATGATCATTAATAACCATAGATCGAAAAACCATCAATTAAATCAATTTAGAAAATAGTATCAAAGCAACTTTATGAGAGGTAATCTTACGGATGTGCCTCACCTGTATTTGTTGTAATTTGTTTCAGTATAACCAACTGGCCACAATCCTCCTGGGCTTATATTGCGATTTAGCTTGAGATGGTGCATGCTCTCGCATAACTATCATCTATTTTTTGTCCTAGATTCCAATTCCAAAGCTGAAATTTATGGGCAGTTGCATCAGCTGTATTAATAGCCTGATTTGACTGTAACAAGAGGTACAAGTGAGAGAAGATCAACTAGTAGTCTAGAGGCTAGGTGGGGTGGGCAGCCAACTATAATACACATTTAGTCCATTCCAGCAGTCTGGGTTGGTTTTTTTTTGTATTAACACAAATGTGACTAAGAGCACAACCTTCAAGAGAAGTTGGAAAGGTGATGGTTTGGGTCTAAAGAAGGGAAACGTCACCGATCCATGTTCTCCAGAGGTGCCGCCTGACCTGCGGAGTTACTCTAGCACTTTGTCTAATTTTTGTACACCAGCATCTGCAGTTTCTTGTTTCTCAAAGATCTTCAAAATCAACAATGTAACACTTGGGGAGCAAAAAGATATCTTGGTGAGATTTTACAATCAAAAGTGGGAAAGCGAGCGTGCAGGCTCTCATTATCCCCAGTTAAGTGAATAGTTGTCTGTAGACACCTAGTGCATTGCGGTGTACATTACAATGTAGTGTTTATCAGACCACTGAAAGATATGCCCCTGTCCCACTTAGGAAACCTGAACGGAAACCTCTGGAGACTTTGCGCCCCACCCAAGGTTTCCGTGCGGTTCCCGGAGGTTGCAGGTGGTTGCCGGAGGTTGCAGGTAGTGGAAGCAGGTAGGGAGGCTGACAAAAACCTCCGGGAACCGCACAGAAGGCTTGGGTGGGGCGCAAAGTCTCCCGGGGTTTCCGTTTAGGTTTCCTAAGTGGGACAGGGGCATTACCTTCCACTTCCTGCAACCTCCGGCAACCACCTGCAACCTCCGGCAACCACCTGCAACCTCTGGCAACCACCTGCAACCTCCGGCAACCACTTACAACTAGCATCGCAACTGGCTTCGACTAAAAAATTACCGAAATTTCCTACCTGGGACAGGGGCATTACAATATGACTCTACAACAAATCACAATCAATAATCTTCATTGTGACTCTCTTAGCTGGGCGTTAATCCCCGATCATTAGCTCTTAATGTACTATTTGGCGATGTCATTGCTGGAATGGATTCAGAGATACAGTACATCATACTTTTTCTGCCATTGACATATTCAGGATTAATTTCTAGGCAGGGGACCTGACATCAGTAATTATTGATTAGACTAGAATCATGCAAAATGAAGTATGGTGAAAAATAAAAATGAAAGCAAAATAAATGAGCAGGCCAATAAAAACATGACATCAGGGTTTAAGTTGTTAATGATATCAAACAACAACCAAGTTCAAAAGTAATGAGACTATAGTTTGTCAAAGTATATTGTCTGCATGGAGTTTGATTGCAATAAGAATGGTGATTGCACCATTAAGAATGATCCTGGATTCACCAACCTTGATACCTCCGGTGCATACATGAACAAGAAGGCTGAAATGCAGAGGTGTAGTTGACTGTGTGGGCAGTGTGGGCAGGGGCTATAGACCTGCACGGGAAGGTAGACACTCCCGCCCCCACGAGTCTCAGGCAGATGGGGCTCGTCAGCCTGGGAAGACAGTCCATCTAGGCGAGGGAAAACTCTGATTTAAAACCTCCACTGCCTTGTGGCCAAATCCAGTCATGGAAAAAGCTCCAGGAGTAAACCTCAAGAAAATCCGTAGTCGGAGCCCCTAAGGCAGTTTGTCGTTGTCTACAACCTCGCTCTGGCAGCTCCTGCGATGGCGCTGGTGCCAAACTGTAACGGCCTGCTGTTCCTTTGGATCGATCAGCGACGTGGAGAGGGGGGGCGTGCTGCATGGGCAACAGCCTGTCTGTCCTCCATATGACATCGATCGCCCAGGCTTGCATCCGACCACACATCACCCATGGTCAGTCATGACCGAGAGGGGCATACACCCCACCAATTAGCTGGTCTGTCAATCTGAACATGGCAAGAAAGAGCCTCAACAAAATTCAGTTTGATGGGAATCAAAAGGAAACTTCAATATTTATCACCATATTTAGAAAGACAAAGATCAGTTATCTTGCCTCTGAGACATGACGGCAGGAATAGTGTCCTACATTCAAGTATCTTTATCATTGATCTGTTCCCCATTCTGAAAAAACATAGAAACATAGAAATTAGGTGCAGGAGTAGGCCATTCGACCCTTCGAGCCTGCACCGCCATTCAATATGATCATGGCTGATCATCCAACTCAGTATCCCGTACCTGCCTTCTCTCCATACCCCCTGATCCCCTTAGCCACAAGGGCCACATCTAACTCCCTCTTAAATATAGCCAATGAACTGGCCTCAACTACCCTCTGTGGCAGAAAGTTCCAGAGATTCACCACTCTCTGTGTGAAAAAAAGTTCTTCTCATCTCGGTTTTAAAGGATTTCCCCCTTAGCTGTGACCCCTTGTCCTGGACTTCCCCAACATCGGGAGCAATCTTCCTGCATCTAGCCTGTCCAACCCCTTAAGAATTTTGTAAGTTTCTATAAGATCCCCTCTCAATCTCCTAAATTCTAGCGAGTATAAACCAAGTCTATCCAGTCTTTCTTCATAAGACAGTCCTGACATCCCAGGAATCAGTCTAGTGAACCTTCTCTGCACTCCCTCTATGGCAAGACATTTGAGCATCTTTATCATTGATCTTTCCCCCATTCTGAAAAAAGAAGCAGAGATATTAACTGATGATTGAAGTGATCAACTCCTGATAATAGTGAAACAACCAGTGCCTCTACCCAGCTAGACGTGGATACATTCAGGCATAGGCTGAAAGGTACCGAGTAACATTTGTGTCAGATCACCAAGAGGATCTAATCACCTGTCTTTGATTTTAAATGGCATTACCTTTACAGTCTCTGTGACATTGTATGATCACAATTATAGATATCAAACCTCGGCAAGACACAACACGTGTGTTTAATGGATTTCTTTCTACTTGCCTGACTGGGTGCAGTTCCAATAACACTCAAGATAGCAAAAGGATTTGAGTATAGGAGCAGGGAGGTTCTACTGCAGTTGTACAGGGTCTTGGTGAGACCACACCTGGAGTATTGCGTACAGTTTTGGTCTCCAAATCTGAGGAAGGACATTATTGCCATAGAGGGAGTGCAGAGAAGGTTCACCAGACTGATTCCTGGGATGGCAGGACTTTCATATGAAGAAAGACTGGATAGACTCTGCTTGTACTCTCTAGAATTTAGAAGATTGAGGGGGGATCTTATAGAAACTTACAAAATTCTTAAGGGGTTGGACAGGCTAGATGCAGGAAGATTGTTCCCGATGTTGGGGAAGTCCAGGACAAGGGGTCACAATTTAAGGATAAGGGGGAAATCTTTTAGGACCGAGATGAGAAAAACATTTTTCAAACAGAGAGTGGTGAATCTCTGGAATTCTCTGCCACAGAAGGTAGTTGAGGCCACAGTTCATTGTCTATATTTATGAGGGAGTTAGATGTGGCCCTTGTGGCTAAAGGGATCAGGGGGTATGGAGAGAAGGCAGGTACAGGATACTGAATTGGATAATCAGCCATGATCATATTGAATGGCGGTGCAGGCTCGAAGGGCCGAATGGTCTACTCCTGCACCTAATTTCTATGTTTCTATGTTTCTCTGGTTAACATCATCTAGGACAGGCAAGTCATTTGACTGACAGGAAATCTTCCAGAGCTGACACACTTTCTTCTGCAACTTGTGCCAGTAGTTTTGCCACACAGGTGGGTCAGGATTCACCACCACTATCTCAAGGGTAATTAGGGATTGGTGATAATTGGTGAACTAAATGTACATATAAAAATATGGATAAAAAGCTGCCTTTAATGCCGATCTTTACAATAATATATTTATTTGAGACAGACAAAGGAATCACAATGACTAATATGAATTTAAAGTAGATCATTGTAACTAATTGGTACCATAGGTAATTTGAACACAAGCTGCTGGATAACTCAACGGGTCAGACTGCATCTTTGGAGAACATGGATAGGTGATGTTTCTGGTTGGGATCCTTCTTCAGTCTGAAGAAAGGTCTCAACCCAAAATGTCACTTATCCATGTTCTCCAGAAATGCTACCTGACCCCGCTGAATTACTCCAGCACTTTGTGTCTTTTTTTTGTAAACTAACATCTGCACTTCCTTGTTTCTTTATAAGTAATTTGAATTTACATATAATATTATCACAAGTATACGAAAGCAAGCTAGTTTTATTTTACCTAAATTTGAAGAGTTGTGTGGTGTTTATTTTGTTTAGATCTGCATATCATCCTTATTTTTAATTATCTGTTATTGGATTAAGATGATAATTGAGGCTTCATCTTTCCATAGTTTATTAAATACAAATACTAGAGCTAGAACAAATATATTCAGACATATTTTATTGTGGAAGAAAAGATAATTTAACCAACAAGTTGATTTTCAGATTATTAAAATATGGAAATCCCACTGTGGGATTTGTAGAGTTCGTTCATTAAAATATGACTGCTCTGATGTGAGAAAAATGTTCTCCTTCATTCTCCCCTGTCATCTTCAATGTTTATCATTATGAAGAAAAGGCACTTCACACGATTCATCATTGTAGTATTATTTTGCCACTACTGGGAACTTCTTCTCTTTGTGGAATGAGGACACTTAATTTCGTTACTACGAGACAACTTAACCTTGTTACCCCAAATAGACGGATGAGCTGCAGATACATGTGTGCCCTGAATATATTTTGCCTATTGAAGCAGCAGTGTATTTTCTTCAGTCACAACTATTGACCATTTGCCACTCACACTACAAAACATGGAACAAGAAATGCTTGTTTTAATTAATTTAGAGCAGTACTTACATAGATGATGTCCAGTGTACCCTATTGTGGATAATATTTCATCAGTTTAAAAACAAAATGAATGGGTGATGTTTTGGGTAGAGACCCTTCTTCTGACTGTCTTCCAAACTGTCTTCTTCAGAAGAAGGAACTCGACCTGAAATGTCACCTATTCCTTCTCTCCAGAGATGCTGCCTGTCCTGCTTAGTTACTCCAGCATTTTGTGTCTATCCAACCTCCCTGCTCTCTGCTCTTATATTCTATGTCTCAGATAATTAAATATCAAATAGGACGTACATGGTAAATGGTAGGGAATTGAAGAATGCAGTTGAACAGAGGGATCTGGGAATAACCGTGCATAGTTCCTTGAAGGTGGAATCTTATATAGATAGGGTGGTAAAGAAAACTTTTTGTATGCTAGCCTTTATAAATCAGAGCATTGAGTATAGAAGCTGGGATGTAATGTTAAAATTGTACAAGGCATTGGTGAGAACAAATCTGGAGTATGGTGTACAATTTTGGTCGCCCAATTATAGGAAGGATGTCAACAAAATAGAGAGAGTACAGAGGAGATTTACTAGAATGTTGCCTGGGTTTCAACAACTAAGTTACAGAGATAGGTTGAATAAGTTAGGTCTTTATTCTCTGGAGCGTAGAAGGTTAAGGGGGGACTTGATAGAGGTCTTTAAAATGATGAGAGAGATAGACAGAGTTGATGTGGACAAGCTCTCCCCTTTGAGAATAGGGAAGATTCAAACAAGAGGACATGACTTCAGAATTAAGGGACAGAAGTTTAGGGGTAACATGAGGGGGAACTTCTTTACTCAGAGAGTGGTAGCGGTGTGGAATGAGCTTCCAGTGGAAGTGGTGGTGGCATGTTCGTTGGTATCATTTAAAAATAAATTGGATAGGCATATGGATGAGAAGAGAATGGGGGGTTATGGTATGAGTGCAGGCAGGTGGGACTAAGGGGGAAAAAGTTGTTCAGCACGGACTTGTAGGGCCGAGATGGCCTGTTTCCGTGCTGTAATTGTTATATGGTTATATGGTTATATGGTATCTTATTCCTTTCCGGACCACATAATCTGCGTCTGCTTCTGCCTTCAGAAATCCTTTGATATGGGCACAAATGTCCCTCTTTCCGACAGTCTCCTAGAGTTCGACCCTTCAGTCTGTAAATCCTACCTTTATTTGTTGTCCTGAAATGCATCACCTCACATTTTTAAGGGTTAAATTCAATCTACTTTTGTTGTGCACATCTTACCAAATGGTCAACATCCTCACTACCACCACAACATTTTTTGTCGTATCCTTAAACATACAAATCATACCTCCTATATTCATACCATTAATATAACTAAACACAAAGGGTCACACCACAGGTCCTAGTAATATATATTCCTCATCGGCTTCCAGCCACTAAAATAAAATGGTGAGGGAGTGCAGTGTAGGTTTACAAGGTTAATTCCCGGGATGGCGGGACTGTCATATGCTGAGAGAATGGAGCAGCTGGGCTTGTACACTCTGGTGTTTAGAAGGATGAGAGGGCATCTCATTGAAACATATAAGATTGTTAAGGGCTTGGACACGTTAGAGGCAGGAAACATGTTCCTGATGTTGGGGGAGTCCAGAACCAGGGGCCACAGTTTAAGAATAAGGGGTAAGCCATTTAGAACGGAGACGAGGAAACACTTTTTCTCACAGAGAGTTGTGAGTGTGGAATTCTCTGCCTCAGAGGGCGGTGGAGGCCGGTTCTCTGGATGCTTTCAAGAGAGAGCTAGATAGGGCTCTTAAAAATAGTGGAGTCAGGGGATATGGGGAGAAGGCAGGAACGGGGTACTGATTGGGGATGATCAGCCATGATCACATTGAATGGCGGTGCTGGTTCGAAGGGCCGAATGGCCTACTCCTGCACCTGTTGTCTATAACCCCTCCTACCTGGCTTTTTCCCAAATATTATCCTCAGCCTCTCATTCACCATCAACTTTGGATCCAATTTACAAAATTCCTTTGGATGGTGTGGGCTCAGAGCTTTGGACACTCTCCCATGGCTCTATTAAATGGCATTCCTCTCATTAACGCATGCAGTCACTCATTCAAAAAATTCAACTCGGTAGTTAAAATCTGCTGATTAATGCCAGCCACTCCTTGTGCAGATTAATTAAACATTTTCTAATTATATTCTTATTACTGGTTTAAGGTTATGGAAAAGAAATGGTGGTATTACTAAAATGTGTTCTTTGTATAGCTTTCACAAAATCGGTTTCTTATTTGATTTGATACAACTATGGTTCTACATGGGGAGAATTATTAAGCAACTATAATGATCAAACAATCCAATGTGGACTCGTTGAAAATGAGCATTTTATTTTGCAGCAGGGGAACAGATTTGTTGTTTATGTATTAATGTAACTGCTGTGTTTTAAGCTCCGTGGATTTACATGGTAAAACATTTATGCATGTACAAATTTGAGCATTAGGCACAGGTACACTTTCTAATCTTCTGGTTTTAATGTTTTATTTTTTATATACAATGTATATAAAATCTGGGAATAACTGTGCACAGTTCCCTGAAAGTGGAATCTCATGTAGATAGGGTGGTAAAGAAAGCTTTTGGTGTGCTGGCCTTTATAAATCAGAGCATTGAGTATAGAAGTCGGGATGTAATGTTAAAATTGTACAAGGCATTGGTGAGACCAATTCTGGAGTATGGGGTACAATTTTGGTTGCCTAATTATAGGAAGGATGTCAACAAAATAGAGAGAGTACAGAGGAGATTTACTAGAATGTTGCCTGGGTTTCAGCAACTAAGTTACAGAGAAAGGTTGAACAAGTTAGGGCTTTATTCTTTGGAGCGCAGAAGGTTAAGGGGAGACTTGATAGAGGTCATTAATGATGAGAGGGATAGACAGAGTTGACGTGGATAAGCTTTTCCCACTGAGAGGAGGGAAGATTCAAACAAGGGGACATGACTTGAGAATTAAGGGACAGAAGTTTAGGGGTAACATGAGGGGGAACGTCTTTACTCAGAGAGTGGTGGCTGTGTGGAATGATCTTACAGTGAAGGTGGTGGAGGCAGGTTCGTTTTTATCATTTAAAAATAAATTGGATAGTTATATGGACAAGAAAGGAATGGAGGGTTATGGTCTGAGCGCAGGTGTATGGGACTAGGGGAGAATACGTGTTCGGCACGGACTAGAAGGGTCGAGATGGCCTGTTTCCGTGCTGTAATTGTTATATGGTTATACCACAAGTATTTTTCAGGTCATGCATTTTCCCAAGACTGCTTTCCTTTCCAAACCATCTGCTTACATCTGATTGAGCTTAGGGCCTGCAGCTTTAGGCTTGTAGACATGTTGAATTTTAGAACATATTGGCAAAGTATATTTGATTACTTTGGCAGAGCTGAGTTGTGAGAGCTCTTCCCTGAGGTCTCCAAACAGCTTTTAACTTAATTGTCCTTTTTCGTATGCAGATCACATTCTCAGAGCATAATATGTGGTTGGGATATGAAGTAGTAGGCATTGGTTCCAAAGATAATGTTTAATTAGATGACGCTTATCTCTGACTAGCAGACAATGATGCCTTGGCACAGCTTTGGGGTCATTTTAATTTTGATGGCAGTGAAGTTTGGTCAAAGGAAAAAGACAACCTGTAAATGTCAAATCAGTCAAATATAAAGTTGCTTCATTTTCTTCAATTTGGGGCCAATTATGAAACCAGAGCTATTCATGAAAATGCACATCCTATACAGTTATACTTCGATTTATTCAGAGCTAGCCTTGCTTGGCAATTTCCATCCATGATACCTCCAGGAAAACTTACTTACTTATTAACTTACTGGTCATTATGCCTCATAGCATGTAGGGCAGTAACGAAGGTCCTCTAGTCCTGTTTGTTCTGGGCTTGCTTCTGGACACTACCCCAGGTCAGCTCCATTGTTTTTATTTCCTCCTCTACAGTTCGACGCCAGGTGGTTTTGGGTCTCCCTCTTTCCCTTTCCCCTTCCGGTGTCCAGTCCAGGGCTATTCTTGGGATGCTGTCTGGTTCTCATTGGCTTTCACCATTGACATTCATCCTGGCATCTATCGACAGCCCTGGAAGTCCATCACGCCCAGTAGTCTTGATTCCTTCAGTCGCTGTTTCCATAACATATTTGTTTCACGAGACAGGGTTTGTTAGCCCTGTGCTCAACCCCCAACCTGGAGGACCAGTGGATCGCTCTTCGTCTCCCCTCTACCCTTCGACCTGTCCAGCATGGGAGACCCTAACAGGAGACGAATCTCCTGCTGGCATAGCTCAAGGGGTCACTGAGACACACCAGCTCCCCGACACCACAAGGTTGCAATCCAACAAGGAAATGGCCTTAAATTATTCCTTAAACTCTGGAAGATCACAAGATTGAAATTGAATGGCACATTTCAAATGCAGGTAGGAAACTAGTGGACTTTTCCCTGATTTTCAATTGTTTATCAATTTATAACAAGAGGAATCGAATATAGGAGCAAAGAGGTCCTTCTGCAGTTGTACAGGGCCCTAGTGGGACCACACCTGGAGTATTGTGTGCAGTTGTGGTCCCCTAATTTGAGGAAGGACATTCTTGCTATTGAGGGAGTGCAGCGTAGGTTCACCAGGTTAATTCCCGGGATGGCGGGACTGCCATATGCTGACTGAATGGAGCGGCTGGGCTTGTACACTCTGGAGTTTAGAAGGATGAGAGGGGATCTTATTGAAACATTTAAGATTGTTAAGGGCTTGGACACGATAGAGGCAGGAAACATGTTCCCGATGTTGGGGGAGTCCAGAACCAGGGGCCACAGTTTAAGAATAAGGAGTAAGCCATTTAGAACGGAAACGAGGAAACACTTTTTCTCACAGAGAGTGGTGAGTCTGTGGAATTCTCTGCTTCATGGTGCGGTGGAGGCAGTTTCTCTGGATGCTTTCAAGAGAGAGCTAGATAGGGCTCTTAAAAATAGCGGAGTCAGGGGATATGGGGAGAAGGCAGGAACGGGGTACTGATTGGGGATGATCAGCCATGATCACATTGAATGGCGGTGCTGGCTCGAAGGGCCAAATGGCCTCTACTCCTGCACCTATTGTCTATTGTCTATTATTGTCCCTTTTACAAAGTCCATGGTTTAGTACTTAGAAGTAACATGCGTGGATAGGGAATATTCGCATGGTTCTGCAAGGGGTCAGAGAAACATGCATTGCAGCAGTATATACTGCTTCTCCAATGTGAAAACTGTAAACGTGTTCTCCTAGAGTGTAATCTATTGATATAATAATGTTCCCTTGATGAATTACTGAATTTGTGCTGGGGAAGTCTGGGATTAAGACAGGGCTAACCAGCTAACCCAGATGCATGCTAATCGTACTCATGTGTAGACCTAGTGTTTTATTGTATAAAAACCTATCAAAGGTGAAGTGAATTACAATTAAAGATGAGTTCATTGTAATATTAATCCCAATATCATGGTATTGTTTCTAATTCACACATGACATTAAATCCATGTCAGGTCACTCCATTTCACTTTACTGAACCTTTTATAATATTGTGCTTGTTTTAAATAAGCCAACAGAAAATTATAATTTCAGTGTACTAAAATATCTTGGAATAATCTTCTTTTGGTGTCCACCTTGTCACAAATGTTGGCCTCGCTGTCATCATCCGTTCTGAAAAGGACGCAAGCTTCCGGCGACAATCAGTGGGAGCCATCACTTGTCGCAATAGATGATGGTGGTAGCAGAATTAGCTCATGATACTTCAAGTTTCCAGCCCTAATAAACCACAGTTTCCCTGCCATTGCTTTGAGATTTCTCACTCACGAGCTACCCTGCAATGTGCTTTGCTCTTCACCATTTCTTTCTTATTAGAGAGTCTTAGAGTCTTACAGCATGGAAACAGGCCCTTCGGCCCAACTTCCCCACACTGGCCAACATGTCCCACCTTTACTGGTCCCACCTGCCTGCATTTGGCCCATATCATTCTAAACCTGTCCTATCTATGTACCTGCAGAAGGTCCTCTTTGTTCCTATACTCGATTCCTCTTGTTATAAAGGCCAACGTGCCATTTGTTTTCTTCACTGCCTGTTGTACCTGCATGCTTAGATCTCCATCAATGCCCCATCAATCCTCTCTCCAGCCTCTCTCAATAACCGGAGGGCTGGTTCCTCTCAAACCCAATGTCCATAGTGTGTCTAATCATTGCCACAGTGACATAGTTAGGAGCATTGTGAGCATGTGATAACATATAATTAGTGCAGTTATATACACTGAATAAATCACAGTTGAGGCTGGTTTTACACAGATGATGTGCTGATTTTCTACCACCATGAAATGTCTTTCTTTAATAATTGCCACAACCAACACTGTAGTGATGTTTAAGAAGGAACTGCAGATGCTGGAAAATCGAAGGTAGACAAAAATGCTGGAGAAACTCAGCAGGTGAGGCAGCGTCTATGGAGCGAAGGAAATAGACAACGTTTCGGGCCGAAACCCTTTGGGTTTCGACCCGAAACGTTGCCTATTTCCTTCTCTCCAAAGATGCTGCCTGACCAGCACTGTAGTGAGTTGAGTTGAAATCTAACATGGTTTTGGATCATTTCTGGAAATGACAAGAGGTGAGCAGCATTTTCAATGATCTTGCTCTTGTTATGTTATGCTCTTGTAGTGATTTTGAGGAAAGGTTGAGAAGGATAAGGAGCTATTATTACTATGGTGGTGACATGGAACGTGATTTGTGACTTTGATAAAAGGTGTTTCATTACCATGGCACAAGGGAAAACCTAGCTATAAAGAATGAAGAATCGAATTGCCGAGAGGCCTCAAGACAAAAGGGAATTTTGGATCAAGCTGTTGTAGGGAGAGCCGTGTTATTGGAGTGTTATGTAAAGGGAGTGTCCCACTTACGCGACCTTGGCTCGCAAATTACGCGACCTCGTGGTTGCTTGAGGCGTACGGGCACCGTATGGCCGCGCGAGGCCGGTCCCACTTAGAAGCGCGGAGGGGTATGGAGTTGTGCGGGGCTGGTCCCGACATCGCGCGGGGCTCCGAAATTCCTGCAGTGGCCGAAATCTTCGCCTGTCGGCCCACGTACGCACTGCGCATTGCGGTCGTACGCAGCGTCTTGACATTTGTACGCAGATGTCTTGACGGCGTACGCCTAGCGTGTCGCATTGCGTGATGACGTCACCGCCCGGTGTGACGTTGCCTGATGACGTCACCGCCCGACGCTGTGCGACGCCCAAATTGAGTCGGCCCGCCTCCTGCCCAGCTGATTTTTAAGCGTGACGTAAATGACGTCACGTGCGAAGTTAGCGCGAGCTTCGCGCGAACTCCGCTTCCGGTTGGTCGCGCCAAACGCACGCAATCGCATGCAAGTGGGACAGGCCCTTAAGTTTATTTTGAGGGGAGCAGCAATTCACAGTTGAAAGACAAGATAGGATTGAATCTAGAAGGAAATGCAAATTTATGGTAAGGGCAGCCTTAAACACCAGGAGAAGATTGGCTTTACGGTCAGAGGAAGATAGAGAAATAACAGACACAACTGGAAACATTGACATAACCTATTTAATAATAATAATAATACATTTTATTTATGGGCGCCTTTCAAGAGTCTCAAGGACACCTTACAAAAATTTAGCAATTAGAGGAAAAACATGTAAGGGGAATGAAATAAATAGTAGAGACATGACTAGTACACAAATTAAAGACAGAATTCAATTCAAAACACAATATGAGGCAATTAATGCACAGATGAAAAGGGACGGCACGTGGGGCTAAGGATAGGCAGAGGTGAAGAGATGGGTCTTGAGGCGGGACTGGAAGATGGTGAGGGACACGGAATTGCGGATCAGTTGGGGGAGGGAGTTCCAGAGCCTGGGAGTTTCCCTGGAGAAGGCTCTGTCCCCAAAACTGCGGAGGTTGGACTTGTGGATGGAGAGGAGACCGGCTGATGTGGATCTGAGGGACCGTGAGGGTTGGTAGGGGGAGAGGAGGTCAGTGAGATATGGGGGGGCCAGATGGTGGAGGGCTTTGTAGATGAGGATCAGGATTTTGTAGGTGATCCGGTGGGAGATGGGAAGCCAGTGAAGTTGTTTGAGGACTGGAGTGATGTGATGCCAGGATTTGGTGTGGGTGATGAGTCGGGCGGCTGCGTTCTGGACCAGTTGGAGTCGGTTGATGTAGGTGGAGCTGAGCCAAAGACACATGATATTGAACATGAGGGTGGAGGAAGCACTGATAACTAGTGTATTGGTGATGACAAAAAGATGTCAGGGTAGACCAAAAATGTTGGAGAAACTCAGCAGCTCTGAAGAAGGGTCTCGACCCGAAACATCGCCTATTCCTGCTCTCCATAGATGCTGTCTCACCCGCTGAGTTTCTCCAGCATTTTTTGTCTACCTTCAATTTTTCCAGCATCTGCAGTTCTTTCTTAAACAAGAGGGGCTATCTTTACGTTTTGAGTTGAGAGTAAAAATGGGAATGCTTTGTTTGGGGAATAATCCAATAAAGTATGTATCTGGTTTTAAACATTTAAATTATCAAAAGTATTTAAATGATCAAAAGCGTTTAAACAAATTGTTAATTAAAAAAAAACATATGTTGTCTTCTTTCTTTCCATTCCATTGAATGGACTTGACGTCCTTCAATCAAGTCTAACCTAGCCAGGTAAAGCTGTTGAAGGGTTTTGGCCCGAAACGTCACCTATTTCCTTCGCTCCATAGATGCTGCTGCACCCGCTGAGTTTCTCCAGCATTTTTGTGTACCTTTGATTTTCCAGCATCTGCAGTTCCTTCTTGAACACAAAGCTGTTAGGTTCTCCACCTGATATGCAGTGAAATTGCAGCATGTTTATGCTCCAGTGCTGGACTTCCTGATGAGTTCAGCGTCAGAGAGCAGCAGTCCCTGGCAACAAACAGCGAGAAGGTCCAGACCTTCCATTCATAGAGGAGTCGATAACTCAGTGGCACTGGGCATTTATACGGACATTTTGACATAATACAGTCGGCAGTTCCAGTTGGTTTTGGCCCTTGTTTTCCCCACCTCATCCTTCAAATGTTTTGAAGCATGCAGCGAAGGAATTTGATAGATGTTTGCCAGCTCCCATTATTTATTTCCAAAAACTATTGTAAACTTTAAGTGATAAATGTTGAAAGTCATTATGGCTCTAGAGAGAAGCACAAAAACTGCAGTGCTGGTTTACAGAAAAAGACACAGTGCTGGTGTAACTCAGCCGGTCAGAATCTAGGGCTATAATTCAATTCAATTCAACTTTAATGTCATTGCACAAATACAAGTATGGGTACAACGAAATGCAGTTTAGCGTCAGTCCGTAGTATAGTGCAATATAGAAATAAAAATACAGAATAATCAAACAATAATCGAACAATGTGGACGGAGAGACTGGAGAAATCTATCGGCGGGACTCCGAGTTCAGCAGTGTGATTGTATTATTGTAGAAGCTGTTCCTCATCCTACTGGTACGAGACCTGAGGCTCCTGTATCGCCTCCCTGACGGGAGGAGGGCAAACAGTCCATGGTTGGGGTGTGAGGGGTCTTTGATGATCTTCCCGTCCCGTCTCAGACACCGTTTTCGGTGGAGGGCATCCATGGTAGGGAGCGGGGCACTGATGATGTACTGAGCGGTTTTCACCACCTGTTGTAGTGCCTTCCTGTCCGCTACGGTGCAACTGCTGTACCATACCGTGAAGCAGGTGGTTAGGATGCTTTCGATGGTACAGCGGTAAAATTTGGTCAGGATCTGGGGGGACAGTTCAATAGTATAGTTCAGTATAATAATAATAATAATATCTTTTATTGTCATTGCACATAGGTGCAACGAGATTTGGTATGCAGCTTCCATCTAATAGTCATAACTTAAACAACTAATAAAATGTAGATTAAATTTAGATACCCCGAGAAACATGATTTGTAAAAAAGAACAGTAAAGCAGTCTAAAGTGCAAATGTGTCCGTGCTGGGTCGATGTGTGACATGACCATCCGAGGGAGACAGTTCATGGGGGACACACTCAGCAGGGCCAGTTCAGAGCAGCTATAACTCTGGGGAGCACCTATAGCACTATTGCAAGCATGTTTTCTAAGAGTCTATTTTTGCATAAATGTTTTGTTCTATTCCGCCCAGTCTATCTCTTTTCATTGCCTTGCAGAATATACAGTATGTGTACTTTATATATCATTTATGTTTGTGTCTATTGTCTGTGATGCTGCTGCAAGTAATATTTTCATTGTACCTGCACTACATCTTACATAGAAACATAGAAACATAGAAAATAGGTGCAGGAGTAGAGGCCATTCGGCCCTTCGAGCCTGCACCATTCGCCATTCAATGTGATCATGGCTGATCATCCAACTCAGTATCCCGTACCTGCCTTCTCTCCATACCCCCTGATCCCTTTAGCCACAATGGCCACATCTAACTCCCTCTTAAATATAGCCAATGAACTGTGGCCTCAACTACCTTCTGTGGCAGAGAATTCCACAGATTCACCACTCTCTGTGTGAAAAATGTTTTTCTCATCTCGGTCCTAAAGGATTTCTCCCTTATCGTTAAACTGTGACCCCTTGTCCTGGACTTCCCCAACATCGGGAACAATCTTCCTGCATCTAGCCTGTCCAACCCCTTAAGAATTTTGTACGTTTCTATAAGATCCTCCCTCAAACTTCTATGCATGTAACAATAAATTTGACTTGCCTAGGGAAGGGAAATAGGGAAATCATATGATCGAAATCGCATATTGTGTCTCTCAGATTTTTTTTCTCCTCCAATTCCTGATCCTGGCCACATTTTGATGATGCTGAGATCAACAGTTATGTCCGTTGTGAATGCATCTCTCCTGTATTTTCAGTTTGAAGATTAGCCTCAGGTAGCTCTATTATTTAAAAATAATTTGATCCTTGGGGTGGACTGTATATTAAGTTGTTTGAAAATTGTTCCATCCCATGTGATTCCATCAACCTAACCAGTTTCCTGGTGGGTGGAATTGTTATTATTCATAAGCCAATTAGGAAGCCACCTCATGTCCTTGTAATAGTAATGCATATTATGGTGCCATCTGCAGAAAAAAGTGAAACTCATTATCTTTGAAAGATGTATCTTCAAAGGAATTTCATGTCAGGTGAAATTACGATGCGAGCTGTTTTAGGCATGTGTGCGGTGTCATGAAGTATTGACTATAGAAAGACAATAGACATAGAAACATAGAAAATAGGTGCAGGAGTGGGCCATTCGGCCCTTCAACCATTCAATATGATCAATGCTGATCATCCAACTCAGTATCCTGTTCCTGCCTTCTCTCCATACCCCCTGATCCCTTTAGCCACAAGGGCCACATCTAACTCCCTCTTAAATATAGCCAATGAACTGTGGCCTCAACCACCTTCTGTGGCAGAGAATTCCACAGATTCACCACTCTCTGTGTGAAAAATGTTTTCCTCATCTCGGTCCTAAAAGATTTCCCCCTTATCCTTAAGCTGTGACCCCTTGTTCTGGACTTCCCCAACATCGGGAACAATCTTCCTGCATCTAGCCTGTCCAACCCCTTAAGAATTTTGTAAGTTTCTATAAGATCCCCCCTCAATCTTCTAAATTCTAGCGAGCACAAACCGAGTCTATCCAGTCTTTCTTCATATGAAAGTCCTGCCATCCCAGGAATCATTCTGGTGAACCTTCTCTGTACTCCCTCTATGGCAAGAATGTCTTTCCTCAGATTAGGAGACCAAAACTGTACGCAATACTCCAGGTGTGGTCTCACCAAGACCCTGTACAACTGCAGTAGAACCTCCCTGCTCCTGTTCTCAAATCCTTTTGCTATGAATGCTAACATACCATTCGCCTTCTTCACTGCCTGCTGCACCTGCATGCCTACTTTCAATGACTGGTGTACCATGACACCCAGGTCTCGCTGCATCTCCCCCTTTCCTAATCGGCCACCATTCAGATAATAATCTACTTTCCTGTTTTTGCCACCAAAGTGGATAACCTCACAATTATCCACATTATACTGCCTGCCATGCATTTGCCCACTCACCCAGCCTATCCAAGTCACCTTGCAGCCTCCTAGCATCTTCCACACAGCTAACACTGCCCCCCAGCTTAGTGTCATCCGCAAACTTGGAGATGTTGCATTCAATTCCCTCGTCCATATCATTAATATATATCGTAAATAGCTGGGATCCCAGCACTGAGCCTTGCGGTACCCCACTAGTCACTGCCTGCCATTGTGAAAAGGACCCGTTCACTCCTACTCTTTGCTTCCTGTCTGCCAACCAGTTCTCTATCCACATCAATACTGAACCCCCAATACCGTGTGCTTTAAGTTTGTATACTAATCTCTTATGTGGGACCTTGTCGAATGCCTTATGAAAGTCCAGATATAACACATCCACTGGTTCTCCCTTATCCACTCTACAAATTACATCCTCGAACATCTACTGTGGTGATAAAAATTGGTTAGAATTAGGAATTGCTGTTGATTGAGAAAATGTATGTAGTTTATTGCAATAAAATTGTGGAGCCGTCATAGAGTCTGAGATTTACACTGGGTGGAAAAACCTGTTTCCATGCTGTATGAACATGGCTCCACCATTTTATTGCAATACCCATTTTCTCAATTGACAGCAATTCCTAATATTAACCAATTTTAATCTGCCTTAGGATGTTCAGCACCTCCTCAACAGTTCCATTGAATGGCCCAAATTTCCTGACCTTCATGTCTTTTATGTATTTGATGTATTTTCAAAATTTGCACGAAGCTTGGCCTATAAACGAGAAAGTGACAGTCCAACTCCAATGGCGCTGAAGAAGTTGAGCCATTCAGGACAACACTAGCCACTAGCACCTTGCCAATCTAAACACTCTCCATGACTCAATGAATTGAATTGAATTGAATTGAAGAACCTTTAATAATCCTTTACAGGAAATTACAGTGCCACAACAGCTTCAAGACAGACATAACACCACACATTTCCTCAGATAGCTTCAATACTTAATAAGTTAAAATACAATGAATGAATACTAAAAAAAATCCAAAATTATTTTTGTGCATTATAAAACCTTATAGCAGCTGGTATACAAGACTTCCTATGTCTCTCCGTTTTGCACATTGGTGCAATCAGTCTCTGACTGAAGATGCTGCACTTGATCACCTTCAGGGCGTGGAGTGGGTGAGTGGGGTTGGTCATTATTGAACCTAGTTTGTTCAGAGTTCTGGCCTCTGTCACCTGCTGGACCGTTAGTTGCTCAGCCCCAACCACTGAGCCGGCCTTCCTGATCAGCTTATCCAGTCTGTTTTTGTCCGCTATTCGGGCGCCTTCTCCCCAACAGGCCACAGCAAAAAACAGAGCACTGGCCACCACTGAATGGTAGACACTGCACAGTAGGGGTTGGCAGATGTTGAATGACCTTAGCCTCCTTAAAAAATACAGTCAATGTATCATGGCTTCAGCACGTACACTATCCACGAAGCACTGCTGCAATGCAACGGTTTCCCAGTAGTTGACAGAACACCTCCCAAATCCTTGACATTCGATGCAAAGTAGAATAAGGGCAGGTGGCACATGAGAAACACATGCAATTGAATATACCTGTGCCTACCGGAACTGCCCTTGCTTTTAATTATCTATTTTCCATTTCTGAATTAATACATAATACGTAAAATAAATTTTCGTGACACAGTAGAATTTCTTGACATTTTTTTAATAACTTTCATCAGCTCGAGGTATATTTCAATTGTATAAAACAAATAGAGTTTCCCTTACAATAATACTCACAGCTACACAGTCCCAGACAGGGTCAACTTTTACAGAACTTCCCGGGAAGGAGGTGTTCTGAAAATATTAGCACGAAGCTGGCTGTGCCATATCAAAATACTTTATTATTCTTCTATAATATTAAAATTGAACAGTGATTACTTATAATATTTTTCCCATCATAATCATGATTAATTTAAATAAACAATTATAATAATTTATTTGATTGGGATTCAATTGATAACCAGGAGTATGATCATAACTTGTGCAGATAAGGTGAAGGGCACCCTTGTAAATCTGCACTCTGGAGAGGACGTCTTTGCCACTTCAATACGGGTGCATTTGAAACTGAAAACCAACAGCAGTTTAAAACATTTTTTTTTATTAGTAGCAATTGTACAGAGATAAAACATTCGGCATCTAAAATTATGCAATTGTTGTACAGCTTCATTTTTAACCTTATAACATAGACTATGAAAATGAAAAAAAAATGGAAAAAGAAAACAAGAAAGGAAAAATATGGAAATGAAAAGATAAACAAGCCTAATGATTTCCAAATGTAGTGTCTCGGACATGTTTGTGATCCACATCTTCACTGTAGGGACTGTTGTTTGTTTCCAAAATTTAAGTTTTTTTTTCTTAACTGTAATGATTTTATTTTGATTATAACTACACAATTAAATGTTTGTTCCAACTTTGTCATGGAGAAAAGTAAAATAGAACGAAGCATCTTCCATTCAAACAAAAAATTACAATTTAAAAACCTATTGGAAAAAAAAATATCTTTGCTTTAAAAGTACATTATTGTACCAATTTTGGATTATTGAACTGCTAAATTAGATTCACTAATTCCACTTTAATCTTATTTCTTCTCTGACCTTCATTTTCTTTAAGGCTAAACTCAAGTTACAGAGCTCTATATGCTCTTGACGTTTCTGCCCAAGTCCCATTCTAACCTGTCTAACTTTGGTAACTCATTCATCACCTCCACTCACATTTATTTTTCTGTGTGATATTTTTTCCTATAAACCATTTTTTTCCCCTGTTCTATTGTGTTTCTATTTGTGTAACGTCGTAGATAGTAACATGTTATTTCTGTGGCATGTTCTGTTCTGCTTCGGGTGGCTATTTCCATTCTGTCAATCTGTTATGATGACTGTACTAGAACCGCTTACGTTTTCCCCTACACGGCTATCCATTTTTTCTGCATGATGCAATACATCACACCCTCCAGTCCAATTTTAAAATGTACACAAAATCTATAAATGGAGTGATTTGCCATTAGAAGAAGCAAGATTAAAACTTAATTATGGAATCCAATTTAACAGTTCAATAAACCAAAGTGGGTACAATAAAGTACTTTAAAGGCATTAAAGAGAATTTTTAAAGCACGGAAGGATTTTTTTTACTGATTAGCTGCATCTGAGAGAGAGAGCAGCATTGGATCTGGACATGATACGTTGCCTGTCCATGTTCTCCAGGATTGCTGCCTGACCTGCTAAGTTACTCCAGCACTTCATTCCTTGTTCGACTGTATCTAATCTTGTCTGGTGGAATAGGGCAACTTCCAAAATTAAAATGTGTGGATCTTTGACCGTGACAATGTCCTCTGCCATTGTTGTTTTGGGGTGAGTATTTGATCAAAACTGTAACCATCTAGCCTTTGATTATTTTCCTTTGCAGACATATTATCCGGGCAAAATATGAACATTGGGCACTGATGCAATCATTTTCTTTTGCCTAAACCTGCCTAAAAATGCATTGACATAACTGTGTGTTGTTCCTATTTTGATGCACCACCTCATGCACAGTAATGCTGGAATTAGTAACTGCTTTGATCGAGAGGGAAATAGTTAATGTCTCAAGTTAATGATGTTTCACCAGGATTGAGACAGCTGATCATCCAGTATCTCCTTCCCTTACTTACAAAATTCTTAAGGGGTTGGACAGGCTAGATGCAGGAAGATTGTTCCCGATGTTGGGGAAGTCCAAGACAAGGGGTCACAGCTTAAGGATAAGGGGGAAATCTTTTAAAACCGAGATGAGAAGAACTTTTTTCACACAGAGAGTGGTGAATCTCTGGAACTCTCTGCCACAGAGGGTAGTCGAGGCCACAGTTCATTGGCTATATTTAAGAGGGAGTTAGATGTGGCCCTTGTGGCTAAAGGGATCAGTGGGTATGGAGAGAAGGCAGGTACGGGATACTGAGTTGGATGATCAGCCATGATCATATTGAATGGCGGTGCAGGCTCGAAGGGCCGAATGGCCTACTCCTGCACCTAATTTCTATGTTTCTATGTTTCATCATCTCCAACCTTATAGTTCCCAAGCCCTGAACTGCCTGCTTCTATCTCCTTCACAAAATCTACACTCAGGACTGCCTTGGCAGACCCATTGTTTTCGCTTGCTCAAGCCCCAGGGTACTCGTCTCCCAATACCTCGATTCCTTCAACTTTTCAAAAGCTTTCAGTTCCTAAGCTCCAATTACCTTATCTTTACCATGGATGTCCAGCCACTTCATCAAACAACAGGAAGGTCTCAAGGCCCTGTGGTTTCTCCCGGCACCGAGACCCAATCAGTTTCCCTCTATTCACACTCTCCCCTGCCTACTGGGCTTGTCCTCATCCTCACCTCTTCTCACTTCAATAGACAATAGGTGCAGGAGTAGGCCATTCGGACCTTCGAGCCAGCACCGCCATTCAATGTGATCATGGCTGATCATCCCCAATCAGTACCCCGTTCCTGCCTTCTCCCCATATCCCCTGACTCCGCTATTTTTAAGAGCCCTATCTAGCTCTCTCTTAAAAGCATCCAGAGAAACTGCCTCCACCGCCCTCTGAGGCAGAGAATTCCACAGACTCACCACTCTCTGTGAGAAAAAGTGTCTCCTCGTCTTCGTTCTAAATGGCTTACTCCTTATTCTTAAACTGTGTGGCCCCTGGTTCTGGACTCCCCCAACATCGGGAACATGTTTCGAGCCTCTAGTGTGTCCAAGCGCTTAATAATTTTATATGTTTCGATGAGAATCCCTCTCATCCTTCTAAACTCCAGAGTGTACAAGCCCAGCTGCTCCATTCTCTCATTCTCCATTCTCTTCCTTCAAGTTAAAGCTGTAGCCATGGGCACTCACATGGGCCCCAGCCAAGCCTGCCTTTTTGTTGATCACGTTGAAGAGTCCTTGTTCCAAACATACACTTGCACCACCCCCCCCCCCACACTTTCTTTGCTATATTGATGACTATATCGGGGCTGCATCATGCACCTTTACAGAACTCATCGATTTCATTAATTCTGCCACAGTGAACAGATTACCAACTGATGAATACTCCAAAACACCAATGTCAGGACAACACTCCCTCCTTCCCTGCCTTATGCAGTCGCTATCTTTAATTCCCAATTTATCCATCCTCTTTCATAAATGTGGTTGCCCACATGGATCCTTCACTCACTTCTCCCCTGTGTCCAGTACTTCTGCCCTTCTGAACTTCACTCACCTCCCCTGCAGGAACTATACAACAGGAGGTGCAACTCCAGAGCAAATAAAATCATGGGAGACCCCTTCCACCCCTGCAACGGACTGTTCCAGCTGCTACGGTCAGGCAAACGCCTCTGTTGCCATGCGGTGAGAACGGAGAGGTTGAGAAGGAGTTTCTTCCCAGAGGCCATTCGGACTGTAAACGCCTATCTCACCAGGGACTAACTCTACTGAACGTTTTTCCTTCCATTATTTATTATGTAAAAGAATATGTGTGTTATGATTGTGTTTATAGTTTGTTTGGTTGTTTTGTTGTTTGTCTTTTGCACAAAAGTCCGCGAGCATTGCCACTTTCATTCCACTGCACATCTCGTATGTGTACGTGACAAATAAACTTGACTTGACTTGACTTGACATGACTACCCCTCATCCCAGATGGAATAGGGATAGTGTTCCCCTGACCCTTACCTTTGACGCAACCAGCCTCCACGTCCAACACACCATTCTCTCATTTTTCTGCTAACGTTAACATGATCCCACCACCAGTCACATCTTCTCATCCCATCCGTTTCCACTTTCCACAGAGACCGCTCCCTCTACAACTCCTTGGTTCACTCTTCACTTCCGACCTAAACCACCCTGTCCCCAGGTTCTTTCCCCTACCACCACAAGAGACGTAATATTTGTACCTTATACATCCCCCCTCACTTCCATCCAGTGACCACAACAGCCCTTCCAGGTGAGACAGAGGATCAAGTGCACCTCCTCTAACCTCATGCAAGTAAACATAAAGTAAGCATGCAGGTACAGCAGGCAGCGAAGAAAGCGAATGTCATGTTGGCTTTTATAACAAGAGGAATCGAATATAGGAGCAAAGAGGTCCTTCTGTAGTTGTACAGAGCCCTAGTGAGACCACACCTGGAGTATTGTGTGCAGTTTTGGTCCCCTAATTTGAGGAAGGACATTCTTGCTATTGAGGGAGTGCAGCATAGGTTTACAAGGTTAATTCCCGGGATGGCGGGACTGTCATACGCTGAGAGAATGGAGCGGCTGGGCTTGTACACTCTGGAGTTTAGAAGGATGAGAGGAGATCTCATTGAAACATATAAGATTGTTAAGGGTTTGGACACGCTAGAGGCAGGAAACATGTTCCCGATGTTGGGGGAGTCCAGAACCAGGGCCCACAGTTTAAGAATAAGGAGTAAGAGTGGTGAGTCTGTGGAATTCTCTGCCTCGGAGAGTGGTGGAGGCGGGTTCTCTGGATGCTTTCAAGAGAGAGCAAGATAGGGCTCTTAAAAATAGCGGAGTCAGGGGATATGGGGAGAAGGCAGGAACGGGGTACTGATTGGGAATGATCAGCCATGATCACATTGAATGGCGGTGCTGTCTTAAAGGGCCAAATGGCCTACTACTGCACCTAATGTCTCTATGGTTGCTGTCTGTATGGAGTTTGTACGTTTTCCCCGTGACCTGCGTTTGTTTTCTACGAGATCTTCGGTTTCGTCCCACACTCCAAAGATGTACAGGTTTGTAGGTTAATTGACTTGCGATCAATGTAAAATTGTCCCTAATGCGTTAATGGATAATGTTGAGGTGTGGGGATAGCTGGTCGGTGCGGTGCGGAGTCGGTGAGCAGAAGGGTCTGCTGTACCTCCAAACTAAACTATCCTTTGCCAGACCTTGTCCTGGCCCACCACTCTTGCAACTTTCTCCTTCCCCCACCACAATCAGCCTGAAGAAGCGGCCTGACCCTCTGTTCCCTTTGATGGAGACAGAGAGATCTAGAATGGGGGGAAAGAGGTGTCAGAGATATTTCAAGTGAATTTGAGGGCACTGTGGTAGTGGCAGAATTAACGAAATCAATGAGTTCTGTAAAGGTGAGTTTAGGGGTAACATGAGGGGGAACTTCTTTACTCAGAGAGTGGTAGCGGTGTGGAATGAGCTTCCAGTGGAAGTGGTGGAGACAGGTTCGTTGGTATCATTTAAAAATAAATTGGATAGGCATATGGATGAGAAGGGAATGGAGGGTTATGGTATGAGTGCAGGCAGGTGGGACTAAGGGAAAAAAGTTGTTCGGCACAGACTTGTAGGGCCGAGATGGCCTGTTTCCGTGCTGTAAATTGTTATATGTTTATATGGTTATATGACCCAAAACGTCACCTATCCGTTCTCCAGAGATGCTGCCTGACCCGTTGAGTTACTCCAGCAGAGTTTTGTAAACAACCATCTGCAGTTTCTTGTGTATCCAGTATATCTTACACTTGGTATAAATGTGGAACCCTATCAAGCTGACAGATATCCAACATTACTTGTTCACCACGTATTTCTGTATTCAACTGTTAGAAATACAGAATAATTAATTCAAAATGTAATTTTTCTCTCTTTTTAAAAGTTTTATTTCAGCTTCTACTTTATGCAAATTTCAATTGCTTTTTACTTTCTGATTTTCTGTTGGTGGATATTCATATGCAATTGGCTGGCCACCCTGCTTGATGATAAGCTACCTGTTGGACACCAAGAGTCAATTGGATCCATATTGAATGGTGCAGCAGGCAGTGCAGAAACCGAATGGTATGTTAGCATTCGTAGCAAAAGGATTTGAGTATAGGAGCAGGGAGGTTCTACTGCAGTTGTACAGGGTCTTGGTGAGACCACACCTGGAGTATTGCGTACAGTTTTGGTCTCCTAATCCGTGGAAAGACATTCTTGCCATAGAGGGAGTACAGAGACTGATTCCTGGGATGTCAGGACTTACATATGAAGAAAGACTGGATAGACTTGGCTTGTACTTGCTAGAATTTAGAAGATTGAGGGAGGGATCTTATAGAAACTTACAAAATTCTTAAGGGGTTGTACAGGCTAGATGCGGGAAGCTTGTTCCCGATGTTGGGGAAGTCCAGGACAAGGGGTCACACAGTTTAAGGATAAGGGGGAAATCTTTTAGGACTGAGATGAGAAAAACATTTTTTATACAGAGAGTGGTGAATCTCTGGAATTATCTGCTACAGAAGGTAGTTGAGGCCACAGTTCATTGGCTATATTTAAGAGGGAGTTAGATGTTGTCCTTGTGGCTAAAGGGATCAGGGGGTATGGAGAGAAGGCAGGTACAGGATACTGAGTTGGATGATCAGCCATGATCATATTGAATGGCGGTGCAGGCTCGAAGGGCCGAATGGCCTACTCCTGCACCTATTGTCTATGTTTCTATGTAACATCTACATGGGAGTTTACTTCAAAGTCAGTACATCAGGGTTGCTTTATTAATTAGTGCCAAATCTAGGCCAAATCTAGTTGTTTTAAGAACAGAGAGGGAAAAAACTGCAAGAGTAAAAGAGAAGTGGGTTCAAAATCTTACATAATGTAAATAAAACTCTCATTAGAAAGACGCAGTTGCCATAAAAGTTATTTATTATTCATGTTTAGTGGGAGGTATTCGGTGATATTGCTGAAGGGTGGATTGGGATTTGAGATTTGGATCCTGATGTGTGCACAGTCTCACTGCAGCAGAACTGAATCACGATTAAACATCACTTATTCACCTATAGGCACTTCACCGAGACTGGAAGATGCAATGCTTCACAATGTTTGTCCAATGCTATATAAAAAAAAGTCTTGTGAAGCAAGAAATTAGTTCTTGAATGCTTAAAGTGAGACCACACCTGGAGTATTGTGTGCAGTTTTGGTCCCCTAATTTGAGGAAGGACATTCTAGCTATTGAGTGCAGCGTAGGTTCACAAGGTTAATTCCCGGGATGGCGGGACTGTCATATGCTGAGAGAATGGAGTGGCTGGGCTTGTACACTCTGGAGTTTAGAAGGATGAGAGGGGATCTCATTGAAACATATAAGATTATTAAGAGTTTGGACACGCTAGAGGCAGGAAACATGTTCCCGATGTTGGGGGAGTCCAGAACCAGGGGCCACAGTTTAAGAATAAGGAGTAAGCCATTTAGAACAGAGTTGAGAAAACTCCTTTTCTCACAGAGAGTTGTGAGTCTGTGGAATTCTCTGTCTCAGGGCGGTGGAGGCCGGTTCTCTGGATAGTTTCAAGAGCTCTTGAAGGTAGCGGAGTCAGGGGAAATGGGGAGAAGGCAGGAACGGCGTGCTGATTGGGGATGATCAGCCATGATCACATTGAATAGCGGCGCTGGCTCGAAGGGCCGAATGGCCTACTCCTGTACCTATTGCCTATTGTCCATTAAAAGTGTGCGGAAATATTCTGTGGGTTATATCACCAGCGCCAGAGACCTGGGTTCAATCCTGACCTCAGGTGCTGTTTGTGTGGTGTTTGCATGGTCTCCCTGTAACTGTGTGGGTTTCCTCCAGGTGTGTCGGTTTTCTCTAACATCCCAAAAAACGAGTGGGTTTGTAGGTTAATTGGTCTGTAAATTTCCTCTAGTGTGCAGGGAGTGGCTACGGAAGTAGAATAACATAGAACTAGAGTGAATGAAGTGGACTGGGTGGGCCAAGGGGCCTGTTTCTATGCTGTGTCTCTAAACTAAATCTTTGCATCTTTGGTCACCCAATTATAGGAAGGATGTCAACAAAATAGAGAGAGTACAGAGGAGATTTACTAGAATGTTGCCTGGGTTTCAACAACTAAGTTACAGAGATAGGTTGAATAAGTTAGGTCTTTATTCTCTGGAACGCAGAAGGTTAAGGGGGGACTTGATAGAGGTCTTTAAAATGATGAGAGGGATAGACAGAGTTGATGTGGACAAGCTTTTCCCTTTGAGAATAGGGAAGATTCAAACAAGAGGACATGACTTCAGAATTAAGGGACAGAAGTTTAGGGGTAACATGAGGGGGAACTTCTTTACTCAGAGAGTGGTAGCGGTGTGGAATGAGCTTCCAGTGGAAGTGGTGGAGGCAGGTTCATTGGTATCATTTAAAAATAAATTGGATAGGCATATGGATGAGAAGAGAATGGAGGGTTATGGTATGAGTGCAGGCAGGTGGGACTAAGGGAAAAAAATTTGTTCGGCACGGACTTGTAGGGCCGAGATGGCCTGTTTCCGTGCTGTAATTGTTATATGGTTATATGGTTTTGATTCCATTTAAGTCAACAGCAGTGAATGTATTAATGGAATACTATTGATCGCCAATAATCTTACATCAATTTGGTGCTACCAGACAGAGATGAATCAATACCAAGTTTTGCTCATCTTGACCAATAACCTCTGATTCCTTTTTAGCTACATTGCTTTGAATCGCGGAATAGTAGAGAATCATATTTGTTTGTTGCAGGTCTTTGAAAATGCTGTTCCCTTTAATTCCTGATCTTTCCTTTGAATTGAATAAGATTTACCTGTTCAAGTATTCGTTTGACTTAGCGATCGTGTCTCTGCCACCTTATCCAAGCAGTGCATTTGGATCATTCTTGACAACAGCATCTATATGTACCACCATTCACTGAAGCAAAATTCCCAAGGCACATAAACACGATGTAATTGTTAAAACAGTGCCTAAAGAACTGTTTATCTTGCCAATTATCTTAAATCAGCATTCCTTTGATTACTGACCGTGTTGCCACGAGGAAGATTTATATAACAACAAATTAATGTTACAAAATTCCTAAGGCACTTCAGGAAAAAAAAATTAAACAAAATTTGATGATTAAAACACCGGTTGTTTGCCAATTTGTATCCTCTGATTAGTGTACTTATTGCTACTTGGAATTGCTTTTGCCTCATTTAATGCATAAAGGCATTTATAATTTTGAATGTTCAAGAAGGAGCTGCAGGTGCTGGAAAATCGAAGGTAGACAAAAGTGGTGGAGAAACTCAGCGGGTGCGGCAGTATCTATGGAGCGAAGGAAATAGGCAATGTTTCGGGACGAAACGTTGCCTATTTCCTTTGCTCCATAGATGCTGCCGCACCCGCTGAGTTTCTCCAGCACTTTTGTCTACCTTGTTATTTTGAGCCCCTTTTTTGCTTTCTCTGCTACAGAGAGATCAGATTCACTAATGTACAGTAATCCTCAGAACCACTCTTGGTTGTATCTCCTATGCGCCCGCTATAAGCTCAATATCCTGCTTGAAGAACAGTGCTTATAACTGATAGACAGAAAATCACGATTTAAAAATACAAAAGTTCTATTTAACTTCTTGAGGATTATGCAGGCACAAAATGAAGACTTGGGATTAAGGTAGAAGATGAAATATTATCAGCCTTATAGTTTTTTATTTTTAAAGACCATAACATGTTAAATATTGTCCTGAGGGATTGATAATCCAAAAAATAGATTGTTCTGGGTCAAGATTAATTCTAATCTTAGTACGATGATTGCAAAGTTAATTACACCTCATTCAATATTTAACATATTCAGTCCTCTTTATAGTGAAAATAATTTATAAAACATTGAAGTTCACATTAAATTACTGACTCTTAACTAGATTTCATTTCAGCAGAAGAAGCACCACATCATTGAGAGTATTTTCTGGAGTTATCTATATAGGGTGCAGGTCCTGGAAGTTGCAGTCAACTTTTTGAAAGTACTGATGGGGAATGCTGTCATTTTACCATCAATTCTGAGCCAAAGAATTAAACTTTATGAAGTATAGTAGAAACATAGAAACATAGAAACATAGAAACATAGAAATTAGGTGCAGGAGTAGGCCATTCGGCCCTTCGAGCCTGCACCGCCATTCAATATGATCATGGCTGATCATCCAACTCAGTATCCCGTACCTGCCTTCTCTCCATACCCTCTGATCCCCTTAGCCAGAAGGGCCACATCTAACTCCCTCTTAAATATAGCCAATGAACTGGCCTCGACTACCCTCTGTGGCAGCGAGTTCCAGAGATTCACCACTCTCTGTGTGAAAAAAGTTCTTCTCAAATCGGTTTTAAAGGATTCCCCCCTTATCCTTAAGCTGTGACCCCTTGTCCTGGACTTCCCCAACATCGGGAACAATCTTCCTGCATCTAGCCTGTCCAACCCCTTAAGAATTTTGTAAGTTTCTATAAGATCCCCTCTCAATCTCCTAAATTCTAGAGAGTATAAACCAAGTCTATCCGGTCTTTCTTCATAAGACAGTCTTGACATCCCAGGAATCAGTCTGGTGAACCTTCTCTGCATTCCCTCTATGGCAATAATATCCTTCCTCACATTTGGAGACCAAAACTGTACACAATACTCCAGGTGTGGTCTCACCAAGACCCTGTACAACTGCAGTAGAACCTCCCTGCTCCTATACTCAAATCCTGTCATTCATTGATTTACTGTGATGGCAATAAGCACGATAATCCCCTAATAAACCTGCATGGGATGATGATCATGGGTTGGTTGAGTTAAGGATTGATAAAGACATGAATGGGGAACGAGAGAGGTATCTGTGCGTGGATGTGTGCACTTAGGGCCTGTCCCCCTTAGACGATTTTTTCGGCGACTGCCACCGAAAAAAGTGGCGACTGCCCCCCCCCCCCCCCCCCCCCCCCACGGCAATGTCTATGGCAAGCTACGACAAGCGTAAACCCATTAGGACGTCCACATACGACCCACACCTACAGCAATGTACGTCCAACTGCGACAAGCTACAACAAGCAATGACCCTGTCGGCGACAACTGAAGACAATTCGGTCGTTGGTACTTGACGTAGGTTGACGTAGGTAGTCGCCAATGGAGTTCACCAAAGTCAGCACACGGTGCCAACCAACGTCACCTGGTTACAACCTACACCAGCATCTATGACAGGAGAAGACAAGCTATGTCAAGCCCACAGTCGCCGAAAGGTTTTGAACATTTCAAAATCCAGCAGCGACCAGAAAAACGTTACGACTCTTTAGACGACTTGAGGAGGCAACTCACGGCCATACAGGCGTCACCCCGCGACCATGTGGCCACAGCCTAGTCGCCGAAAAAAACACCTAAGTGGGACAGGGGCTTAAAGACATCAGCCATAAGTTGATGCTGAGCAATTTGGGTCTTCAGTTGTGATGCTTCAATATTGACCATTAAGGAGACCAGGGAAATATGTGGCCATTGTGTGGACACTGTGTGGACACTGTGTGGACTATGTGCTTCTATGCTACCGTGGCAGGCTAGTGAGGATGTTCATGGAACATCTCTGTTCTCAAGATGAGGCTTTCCAAAGTCAAAGTCAAGTTTATTTGTCACATACACAGGTGTCCTTGAGACTCTTGAAAGGCGCCCATAAATAAAATTTATTATTATTATTATACGAGATTTTTTATTTTTTTTAATTCAATTTCAATTTCAATTTTATTTTTAATATGTTTTATTATTTTTTATTATTTATTTATTTTTTTGTGATTTTTTTTATGATACTGCCTGTAAGGGAAATTCATTTCGTTGTCTCAAATTGAGACAATGACAATAAATTTGAATACAATACAATACAACAATGTGCAGTGAAATGTAAACTGTCAATGCTCGCGGATTGTGCAAAAAACAAACACAAAACAGAATGGAACAGAAACACATATTCACATATTACATATTTGTGGGAGGAAAAAAAGAAAAAAAAAGAGCAATTTAAAAAGACACCACACAACAGTAGAATGGTTCAGTAGAGTTAGTCCCTGGTGAGATAGGGGTTTACAGTCCGAATGGCCTCTGGGAAGAAACTCCTTCTCAACCTCTCCGTTCTCACAGCGTGGCAACGGAGGCGTTTGCCTGACCGTAGCAGATGGAACAGTCCGTTGCTGGGGTTGAAGGGGTTCCACTGTATTCTTATGAAATGTTCCCATTCTTCTGGAAATATATATATTTTTTTCCTCTGCTGTAATCAATGGAGTGCTGTGTTTCTTGTACACTTATTTTCAACCTGCCCCATCCCTTCAGACACAGTAGAGTTGTTCCCCCTGCCCCACGTCTTTCACCCTCCGAGCCTCTGATCCAGCATATCATCCTTCGCCAACTAGTGCCGTCCCAGTGCAACCCACCACCAGTCACATCTTCCCTTCTCCCACATTCAGGAGACGAGGAAGATGTTTGCTGGTTGTGTGGACACTCGCAACTGAGTGTGTGTCTCTGGGTTTAATGTGGTCGCTACTGAGGATGTTTAGTTTCATGGGTCTTCCACTTCATCTGCCAGAGGGCCAATATAGAAACATAGAAACATAGAAATTAGGTGCAGGAGTAGGCCATTCGGCCCTTCGAGCCTGCACCGCCATTCAATATGATCATGGCTGATCATCCAACTCAGTATCCCGTACCTGCCTTCTCTCCATACCCTCTGATCCCCTTAGCCACAAGGGTCACATCTAACTCCCTCTTAAATATAGCCAATGAACTGTGGCCTCGACTACCCTCTGCGGCAGAGAGTTCCAGAGATTCACCACTCTCTGTGTGAAAAAAGTTCTCTCATCTCGGTTTTAAAGGAATTCCCCCTTATCCTTAAGCTGTGACCCCTTGTCCTGGACTTCCCCAACATCGGGAACAATCTTCCTGCATCTAGCCTGTCCAACCCCTTAAGAATTTTGTAAGTTTCTATAAGATCCCCTCTCAATCTCCTAAATTCTAGAGAGTATAAACCAAGTCTATCCAGTCTTTCTTCATAAGACAGTCCTGACATCCCAGGAATCAGTCTGGTGAACCTTCTCTGCACTCCCTCTATGGCAATAATGTTAATTTGGGAATCCTTCACAATTGAGTGTTTGTCTTTAAAAAGGTGTTGATACGTTTGCACACATGTACAGGAAAAATAGATACTAGACTTGGAATAGAGGTGTATAAAATCTTGAGAGGAATAGATCGGGTAGACACACAGAGTCTCATGCCTAGAGGAATCGAGAACCAGAGGGCATAGGTTTAAAATGAAGGGGAAAAGATTGAATACGAATCTGAGGGGTACCTTTTTCACACAAAGGGTGGTGGGTGTATGGAACGAGCTGCCAGGGGAGGTAGTTGAGGCTGGGACTATCACAAAATTTATAAAACAATTGGGGAGGTACATAGATAGGACAGGTTTAGAGGGATATTGGCAAAACACAGGCAGGTGGGACTAGTGTAGCTGGGACATGTTGGTCGGTCTGGGCAAGTTAGGCTGAAGGGCCTGTTTCCATGCTGTATCACTCTATGACTAAAATATTAAGCCATTTCAGAAGTCTCTGTTGATTGCTCATCTTTCAATTTCTACTTTTCTTGACAAATCTGATTTTAAAAAATGTAGATGAAATGACAGGGAATGTCGATGAAAGGAACACAATAGATATTTTCTGTGTGGGTTTACAGAAGGCCAGTCTCACATACAAGACTGGTTAGCAAAATCAAGCCTCATGCAACTAAAAGGTCAGTGGCAATAGAGATACGCAACTGGCCACGGGCAAGCAGGCAGTCATTGTTAATTGTTTCATTTTTAGGTGAGAGGATGGTTCATGGCTGACATGACTGCTGTACTGTTCTATATTTGAGAATAAGTCTTAATGACCTGGATATTGATGTGGAGGACTCGGGTTATATTTAAAATTAACTTGGGGTAGGACAACATTTCAAACTCGCTAGTGTGGAAGAACTTGCAAGAACGTGCATCCCCCACCAGGATGGCGTCAAAGCCCTCCGGTTCTTCCTCGACCAGAGGAGCAAGCTATACCCAGCCACTGACACTCTCCTCCGCCTAGCGGAGTTGGTCCTCACCCTCAACAGCTTTACGTTTGACTCCTCCCATTTCCTCCAAACACAAGGCGTAGCTATGGGCACACGCATGGCCTGCCTCTTTGTCGGGTACGTTGAACAATCCTTGTTCAATACGTACCAGGGCCCCATCCCCGACCTCTACCTCCGTTACATTGACGACTGCTTTGGAGCCACCTCCTGCACCTACACACAACTGACTGACTTCATCCACTTCACCACCAACTTCCATCCGGCACTACAATACACCTGGACCATTTCCGACACTTCCCTACCATTCCTTGACCTCACCATCTCCATCGCATGTGGGAGACTTCTGACCGACATACATTACAAACCCACTGACTCCCATGGCTATCTGGACTACACTTCTTCCCACCCTGCCCCCTGTAAAGACTCCATCCCCTACTCCCAATTCCTCCGTCTACGCCGCATCTGTTCCCAGGATGAGGCGTTCCACACCAGGGCATCGGAAATGTCCTCGTTCTTCAGGGAACGGGGATTCCCCTCCTCCACCATAAATGAGGCTCACACCAGGGTCTCATCCATACCCCGCAACACTGCTCTCTCTCCCCATCCCGCACTCGCAACAAGGGCAGAGTCCCCCTAGTCCTCACCTTTCACCCCACCAGCCGGCAAATACAACACATAATCCTCCGCCATTTCCGCCACCTCCAACGTGACCCCACCACTCGCCACATCTTCCCATCTCCCCCCATGTCTGCCTTCCGCAAAGACCGCTCCCTCCGCAACTCCCTTGTCAATTCTTCCCTTCCCTCCCGTACCACCCCCTCCCTGGGCACTTTCCGTTGCAACCGCAAGAAATGCAACACCTGTCCCTTCACCTCCCCCCTGACTCCATTCAAGGACCCAAGCAGTCGTTCCAGGTGCGACAGAGGTCCACCTGTATCTCCTCCAACCTCATCTACTGCATCCGCTGCTCGAGATGTCAGCTGATTTACATCGGGGAGACTAAGTGGAGGTTGGGCGATCGTTTCGCCGAACACCTCTGCTCGGTCTGCAATAACCAACCTGAACTCCCGGTGGCTCAGCACTTCAACTCCCCCTCCCATTCCCAATCTGACCTCTCTGTCCTGGGTCTCCTCCATTGCCAGAGTGAGCAACGCTGGAAATTGGAGGAACAGCATCTCATATTCCGCCTGGGTTGCTTGCGTCCGGATGGCATGAACGTTGAATTCTCCCAATTTTGCTAGCCATTGTTGTCTCCTCCCCTTCCTTAACCCTCGAGCTGTCTCCTCCAATCCCCCCGCCCTCCGGCTCCTCCTCCTCCCTTTTTCCTTCCTTCTCCCCCCACCAGTCTGAAGAAGGGTTTCGGCCCAAAACGTTACCCATCTCCTTCGCTCCATAGATGCTGCTGCACCCGCTGAGTTTCTCCAGCAATTTTGTGTACTTACGATCTTCCAGCATCTGCAGTTCCTTCTTGAGAACTTGTAACTGTGTCAGCTCTGTTTATGTGCCGACTATTTACATGCCTTGGGTATGCAGGCAAATAATTTCACTGTGCCTTGCCACATGTGACAATTGACAATAGGTACAGGAGGAGGCCATTCGGCCCTTCGTGCCAGCACCGCCATTCAATGTGATCATGGCTGATCATCCCCAATTAGTACCCCGTTCCTGCCTTCTTGGTTCTTGGTTTCTTGGTCCTCCAAAATATTCCAAATTGAATTTAAACTGGAGGTGATGGAGGGAGGGTTTAAGCCAGAAAGAGTTATTGGGAAGAAAGAGCTACTTTAAATGTAGTTGCATCTGGTTGGGTAACAATGGTAGGGTGGAGATTATTCCATGCTTTAATTCTGTGGGGGAAGAACTAATTGCTGTACACATCTGTCTTTGTAGCTGGTATCACAAATTGGATCGAATGCCCTCGTCTGCTCCTAATTGGTTTGGGTCTGGTGTAGGTCTTGTAGTCTATGTCGAGCTGACCATTTAACATTTTGTAAAAACAGGTCAAACGGTGAGCTTCACGTCTGTCTTGGAGAGTTTCCACCCCAGAGAATTCAGAAGTTTGGTGACACTCGCTTCTCTGTCCAAACATCTTCCCATATCCCCTGACTCCGCTATTTTTAAGAGCCCTATCTAGCTCTCTCTTGAAAGCATCCAGAGAACCTGCCTCTGAGGCAGAGAATTCCACAGACTCACCACTCTTTGTGAAAAAAAATGTTTCCATTCTATTCCAACTAGGAGGTGTGTAACAGTACAGTGGATGGTAATAGACTACAAAAGGGCAAGGACTTGTAAAAAACAGTGGTAGACAAAATTTAATGTAGAGAAATGTGAAGTGACACACTTTGGCAGAAAGGATGGGGAAAAATTAATGGCACCGCAATACAAAAGGGTGTTCAGGAACAGCAGGACTTGGCTTTACATATGCATCAATCTTTGAAAGTGGCAGGACATGTTGTGAGAGCAATTAGCAAAGCAGATGGGATTCTGGACTTCATAAACAGAGGTGTTGAACACAAAAGCAAGGTGATTATGTTCAATCTGTCTAAAATGTTGCAGGGTCCCACAAATTGAGTTTTGCAACAAACTCTAATTGCTATACTTTATGAAGGTAGTCAAGAGGGTCTAGAATAAAATTATTGTAAGGGGCCAGCGAAGAGGGATTTGCACCTCAATGTTAGATTGGACTAGCTGGTGTTGTCTTTCATGGAAAACAAATGTTGTGAGGAAACTCGATAGATCAAGTGCTGCAACTGAGCTACAGATACATTCCTCTCCACATCCACTGATTCATATAGACTCAAACTGTTTTCAATATCTGCATTTTACTCTGCAGAAAGATGAGCATCCAATCCCATGTTTTTGCACCAGCAATATCACTATTTGTAATAACCTCATCTCCTCTCTGGAGCAACACACTGGGAACTGAAATGCTTATGCTTGAACTTAATATCCTAGTATTTTCTTTACCAACCTCCTAATCTTCATGCTTTACATTTTTAGATAATAGGCTCTATTGTAAGGAGTTGCCTCTTGTAAAGGACATGTCGTACTTGGGCGACCTAATCCGCGAGCTCTGGCGAGTTTGCCCTCGACTCATACTCGCAGCATGGTCGACACGAGGTCGTAGGAGGTCTTTGTAACTCTCCTTCATTCTCAAGAGTGGTCTCCGCGTACTTGAGGTCTCAGCTAGGTCTCGGCGGTTTATTCAACATGTTAAAAAATGCCCGCGAGTAAAAACCGGTCGCCATGGAAAAAATCGGTGCGTTTATTTACTCGTAGGTTTAGGCGTAGTTGGTCGTAGGAGGTCGGCATGTTGGTCGTAGGTAATCGAGGGTCGTCGAAGGTAGTCGTAGATAGTCTTCATCATAGTCGAAGGGAGGTTGAAGGAGGTTGTCTTCACTCTCCACTATTCGGTGTCCAATTTTCCTGAAGTTAGTCATAGCTAGTCGAAGCTGGTCTTCAACATAGTCGAAGGAGGTCGTCAACATATCATTTTTCAAACTCTTCTAAACTTGCCAATTAGGTCGCCCAAGTGGGACAGCCCTTTAAGGAATTGGTGTGGCCCAACATACCAATCTTTATTGACCAATCCTGGCTACTAGTTGTCCAGTGCCTCTAATTGTCATATTTCCATCTCTAACCATGTATCTCTGTTTCATGCCTATATCATGTTGAGAACCGTGTTTCCCTTGCGTGTCAGTCTCTCCCTTTGCCTGTCAAGACGGAGACCAAACAATAAACAGCAGGTTAAGCAGCATCTGTGGAGGCAAAGGAATGATTGCCATTTCGGACCAAGACCCCACAGATAGTCAGTCTATGGAAGTGAGAGGAAGAGTTAAGGGGCTGTCCCACTGCGGCAACCTAATTGGAGAGTTTAGAAAAGTTTAGGAGAGTTTGAAAAAATGTCATGTTGAAGACCTCCTTCAACTATGTTGAAGACTAGCTGCGTGAAAATTGGTCACCGAATAGTGGAGAGTGAAGATGACCTCCTTTGATCTCCTTCGACCTCCCTTCAACTATGATGAAGACTACCTTCGACTACCTTCGACTACCCTCGATTACCTACGACTAACATGCCGACCTACCACGACATACTTCGACTAAACCTACGAGTAAAAAAAGTATCGATTTTTTTTTACCCTTGGCCGCGGCGTATTTTTTCAACATGTTGAAAAATACCCGCCAGTGAAAAAAGGACGCCATGGAAAAAATACGCCAAATTGGACATGAGCGTCCCGGTGCCCCAGCTGCAAACCTTCATGTTGTCAAGAGGAAATTGGCATTAAATGTCCAGATACAAAGATCCAAAAATTAATTGTGGAAATTGTGGCTTATTTTAACGTGTTGCAGCCATTGCACATCAGTTACCATCTGACCTAAACAGATCAAGATCAAGATTAAGTTGTGAGGTGGTGTTTGTTCAAGTGTTTTTGCATCGTGTAAGGTTGATTGTTCTGGGTGCTGTGGGCTGGGTTGCATCTTCCGAATGTCCAACATATGTTTGGTAATCAAATTCCCATTTTTTTAATACTGCTCTGCAACAATGAATAAATCACAGTTACAGCTATTCTTGTTTCTCTTTCTCGGGAGTATGGACCATTATAATGAGGACAATTGATTTTTGGATCTCTGTATTTGGGCATTTAATGCCTCTCTGGTTTATCTTATTGAGTAAGGATGTTACCATAATACATGATGCATGAAGTGTTTGCTGACTCTGATTTCACTGCGTTTAGATATGGCTACATTGCTTCCTTCAGCCCATGATGTTTTGGTGTTAACAATTATGTCCAGATTTGTAGTTTAAATTGTTTATAGTGAAAAGACACTTTCCATGATGAATTTGCAGTGTTTTCGTCAATGCTGTGGTGGATCCGTAGGAATTGCCTGCAATTAATTATTTAGCATGCCGCATTTTATTTATCAACCCAGAAATATTCTTTTACTAAAAAAGGGAAACTGGGTTAATTGCAGGAACCTTTATCAAAGCATCTAATATGATTTGTGACACCTCAAATCTACTTTTTAACTCAATACATATAATGTTTTGCACTAAGTCATGGAAAAATGTATTTTGTCTTTTCATGCCTGATTTGTACCACAAGTGTGCAACGTTCTAAAATAATTTTGGCTACATTATAATGCATTGTCATGCAACTGAAGCATGAAGGGCCTGTCCCACGAGCATGCGACCTGCATGCGGCAAGCGCGACCTGTCCCACGAGCATGCAACCTGCATGTGGCAAGCGCGACCTGTCCCACGAGCATGCGACCTGCATGCGGCAAGCGCGACCAAACCAGAAACGGGGGCCGCGCGGAGGTCGAGTGAGTGACATGAAGTTCGAGCGAAGTCCGCGGGAAGTTCGTGCGTGACGTACGGCGTCGAGGCGGTTGCGGGCCGGCAGGTCGTTGCCGTGCAGAATTTTTTAACATAGTCAGTTTTTCGGAGCTCCGCGCGATGTCGGGACCAGCTCCGCACAACTCCATACGGCTCCGGCGATCGAAGTGGGACTGGCCCCGCGAGGCCGTACGGCTCAAGCGACCACGTTAGGTCGCGCTTGCCGCATGGAGTCGCATGCATGTGGGACAGGCCCTTGAAGGTGTACAATTTCAAATTTGGAAAATGGTGTGTTAAGGACCTGTCCCACTTGCGTGTCCTTGGCACGCAAATTACGCGACCTCGTGGTCACGTTGAGGCGTACGGGCATCGTATGGCCACGCGGGGCTGGTCCCACTGAGAAGCGCGGAGGGGTATGTAGTTGTGCGCGACATCGCGCGGGGCTCCGAAATTGTTGTAGTGGACGCAGTCTTCTCGCGCCAACGGCCTGTCGCGGAACTGACGGCCAAAGTGGGACAGGCCCAAGACCCTGGCACGACGCAACGTCTCACCTCCAACAGCAGCAGAAGCAGGCAAACGATCGCCGAACTCGGCCTGGGGCTCACGGCCGTTGCGGTCCGGATCCGTCCCCACTTCTACCCCCAGAGCGGGGCCAAGAAAATTGAAGATGGACACAAAATGCTGGAGTAACTCAGCGGGACCGGCAGCATCTCTGGAGAGAAGCAATGGGTGACGTTTTGGGTCAAGACCCTTCTTTTCAGACTGAAGAAGAGTCTCGACATGAAACGCATGTAATCGCACCCGACATTCGCAGGACCATCTCGGCTCAACACGACTACAAGGTCGTGTAATTTGCGTGCCAAGGACACGTAAGTGGGACAGACCCTTAACACATGAAGATGGTTTTCAGCTTTGCATTAGCAGTGAGATCTCTGGTGAAACATGGAACATTTATTTTTAATCATTATTCCATTAACAAAAGTATTATGGTGAGTGGTGCATGGTGTAAAATCCCACACACTTGTACATTATTTCACATTTGTTATTCTGGAAATCTGAAAATGTATTTTATTGAACATCGAATAAAACTTTTAAAAATGCTAAAAATTTGAACAGAAAAATTGGGAGGTCTGGCAGTATCTGTGGGCAGTAAAACAGTTAATATATCCGATTGAAGATTCTTTAGCAGAAGTAGAATAGAGAGAAACTAAGTCAGGTTGTAGTGTGGGCAGTGGAAGTGGTGGGTAGGATGAAGGTCTCTCTCTGACAGGGCGAGGCCAGGTTTAGTAAGCTACATCAACAATAATAGTGTAATGAGAGCAATTAGAAAGAAAATACTAAGAAACATATAAAAGGTGTAACGCCTTTCAGAGCGAAAGAAAATGTCGTAGATTAAGTTGTGTTTTTGAAGGGAAAACATTTTGAGTTTACGTTACAAATTGATAACCTTTAGCAAAAATAACCAATTAAACAATTGAACAAAGGTCAGCGTAGTAACAAATAGCACTGTAAGAGTTCATTGTTCACACTTGGGTATCTGAGCATTATCAGTGTAAGATAGAAACATAGAAAATAAGTGCAGGAGTAGAGGCCATTCGGCCCTTCGAGCCTGCACCACCATTCCATATGATCATGGCTGATCATCCAACTCAGTATAATCCTGACGTCCACGACCAACACCACAGCACTGGTCAAGAGAGCCCAGCAGTGACTACACCCTCTCCGAAGACTACGTAAAGCAGGCCTCCCCACTACACACCTACGAACCTTTTATAGGGGGACAATCGAGAGCACATTGACCTACGGCACCACTTCCTGGTTCGGGAGCTGCAAGGCGTACGAACGGCACCAACTAGACAGGATTGTGAAGACCGCCAGCAGGATTATTGGTGCTCCACTCCCTTTCCTGCTGGACATATACAGGAAGAGATGTATCAACAGAGCCATCTCCATCATCAAAGACCCTACCACCCATCGCATCACATATTCTCCATCCTGCCATCTGGGAAGAGGTACAGGAGCATTAGCTGCAAAACCAGCAGGATGCTCCTCAGCTTCTTCCCACAGGCTATAAGACTGATAAACGGACTTTGCCCCCTGCCAAAGTATTGCGCACCAACCACCAACCTGGACACACTGCAGCAGAGCCACTGTCGTGCCGCTGCCGATCGGAACGCCTGTTGATGTTTAGTAGAGAGTTAATTTGTTCATGATATATGTATTTTTATTTCTATTTATTTTTTACTGCACACTGAATGGACACTGGTTGAGCAACGTTTTTTTGTTTCCTCTGGGTATGTGACTACTCAGGAAATGACAATAAAGATATACAATACAATACAATACAATGCAATACAATACAATAGTATCCTGTACCTGCCTTAGTTAAAGCTTTTCTCTGATTATAATATTTGTTAAATTTATCTTAGTGTAAATTAGGATGTTGAATGTGTGAAACTTGGCCTTTTTTTGTTAATTAAACGAAAGATTTGAAACCCGTTTCAGGCATTGTCATGATATCTGAATTTTATTGTGAAATGCGCTGTAGTAGTAGAGCCTATTTTTAGCTATCAGCCGTGAATATGCTGTGATTTCACAGTGGTGTAAACATTCACCAAAGGCAATGGGCATAATGCCTTCCAGCAAAACTGCATAACCCCTATATTTCTGAAACACAATCTATGTTCCATAAAACCAGTTCTGAACAGTCCTTTTTCACCTTTGAGGAGATGTTAGGATTGTCTAAATTTATCTGAGAATGCCATTGTAGTTCAGATATGACACTGAACAAATGCAAATTGCCAGTTTTATGCTGTTAGTTGAGTGCCAGCTCAGCAAGATGGATTAATGCTGTGGGTTAGTGAGCTGTCAGTGAGGAATGACTGAGCATTCTTCCATGAGGTGATTGTTAGTACAGCTGACTGTAACAAGATAGCGCAGTGCCTGTGTAGGCTTATTTAAAAACTCTGATCAAATCCCTATGGTGTGTTCCATCCTTGTATCACAATATCCAATCATGCACAATTGTCACCATTCTTAAGGCATCACTTAGAGAGACAGCATGCATGTTTTATGAGCTTGCCTAAGCATTGTCTCAGAAGCACTACCAATAAAATTGATGCAGTTTCTCTTTGATGTCAGCACAGCTGTCGAGCAAAAATCTGTGCTGATAATTCCTACATCATTCGAAGCCACTCAAACGCAGAATTTATTAAATATAGATACTTCTGCCCCACAAAAATTCAAGTGCATTAAGGCTGCTCTTTTAATATTAATTGTTGTTGCATTCTAATTTGGCTCAAAATCATCAGAAACAAATTTTCTGGAGTCATGCCATTTGCAATTTTGTGAAAGGTCTTTGACAGTTTTTAAACAGGTATTAAAGCAAGCACCTACATTGTTGTAGTGTGCAAATGGGTGGCTTCAAAATCTGATGCAAACTTTTACAATCTGCAACATTTTATGGAGTTAATTCACAAGGTTGTCGACACAAGAAATTTCAGATACTAGTTTGGTAAAAGAAAAAGCGCTGGGTTAACTGAGCAGGCCAGACAGCATCTCTGGAGAACATGGGCAGGTGACATTTTGGATCGAGACTTTTCCTCAGACTGATTATAGTAGTGGGGAGAAACAGGAATGAGAAGTGGGGTTGGGACAAAGTCTGGTACGTTGTTGGTGGGGGAGAGGGGTGGGGGTTGATTGACACCTTCCTTTTGTCCAACTAAAGCCAGCGATGAAAAGATAATAAATTGTGAGATAAGGAGAAGAGGCTTGAAATGTGAAGCCAGAGTTAGGAATACAGTTGGTAGAGGGCGGGGGAAAGGGAGACATTACTGTACATCCGGATGGGGCACAGGGACGAGGGGGGGTGGGGGGGGGGGGGAGGCTGAGAGAGTTGTCTCCAAATCTGAGGAAGGACATTATTGCCATAGAGGGAGTGCACAGACGGTTCACCAGACTGATTCCTGGGATGTCAGGACTGTCTTGTGAAGAAAGACTGGATAGACTTGGTTTATACTCTCTAGAATTTAGAAGATTGAGAGGGGATCTTATAGAAACTTACAAAATCCTTAAGGGGTTGGACAGGCTAGATGCAGGAAGATTGTTCCTGATGTTAGGGAAGTCCAGGACAAGGGGTCACAGCTTAAGGATGAGGGGGAAATCCTTTAAAACCGAGATGAGAAGAACTTTTTTCACACAGAGAGTGGTGAATCTCTGGAACTGTCTGCCGCAGAGGGTAGTTGAGGCCAGTTCATTGGCTATATTTAAGAGGGAGTTAGATGTGGCCCTTGTGGCTAAGGAGATCAGAGGGTATGAAGAGAAGGCAGGTACGGGATACTGAGTTGGATGATCAGCCATGATCATATTGAATGGCGGTGCAGGCTCGAAGGGCCGAATGGCCTACTCCTGTACATAATTTCTATGTTTCTATGTTTCTATCTAAACAGATAATTCACTGCTCAATTTTTGGTTTACAACCCAACAGAATGAATATTGAAGGTAGACAAAAGTGCTGGAGAAACTCAACGGGTGCAGCAGCATCTATGGAGCGAAGGAAATAGGCAACATTTCAGGCCAAAATCCTTCTTCAGACCGATGGAGGGAAGGGTTTTGGGGGGCGGGGAGAAGAAAGGAGAAAGGAAGAGGAGGAGCCCGAAGGCTGAGGGAGAGCTGAGAAGGGGAGGAGACAGCAAGGGCTACCGGAAATTGGAGAATTCAATGTTTATGCCGCTAGGGTGCAGACTGCCCAAGCGGAATATGAGGTGCTGCTCCTCCAGTTTCCGGTGGTGCTCACTCTGGCCATGGAGGAGGCCCAGGACAGAGAGGTCAGATTCAGAATGGGAGGGGGAGATGAAGTGCTGAGCCACCGGGAGATCAGGTTGGTTATTGCGGACCGAGCGGAGGTGTTGGGCGAAGCGATCGCCAAGCCTACGCTTGGTCAAAATGAATATTGTATTCTCCAATTTGATTAAACAGCCCCCCTGCATTTCCCCTCACTTTCTCCCTTCCTCCCTCTGATCCCTTCCACCTTTCCTCTGGCTTCACATTTCAAGCCTTTTCTATCCTTATCTCATACTTCTTGTTTTTGGTCTTAGTCCAACCAGATGCCAACCAAATCCCCCCTCCCTCCGCTCCACCTGTATCACCTACCAAGGACCTGGCTTTGTCTGCCCCCACCTCTCTTCCAGCTTTCACCCCACTACCTGGATCAATCTGATGAAGGGTTGCCCATCCATGTACTCTAGGGGTGCTGCCTGACCACTGAGTTACTCCAGTACTTTGTGTTTGTTAAAATCACAAGGCTCTTGTGCATGACAAAAAATAGGGTAGGAGACTCTTTGAGAGAGAAATACACTGACAGATAATTGTAGTCCATTGGGTGTGGCCATGATGATTTTTGGTGAGGCTGCTGATCGTGTTTAAGAAGGAACTGCAGATGCTGGAAAATCGAAGGAGGACAAAAGTGCTGGGGAAACTCAGTGGGTGCAGCAGCATCTATGGAGCGAAGGAAAGAGGCAACGTTTCGGGCCGAAACCCGGAGAAGGGTGAAGAAGCGTTTCGGCCCGAAATGTCGCCTATTTCCTTCGCTCCATAGATGCTGCTGCACCCGCTGAGTTTCTCCAGCATTTTTGTGTACTTTCGATTTTCCAGCGTCTGCAGTTCCTTCTTAAACAAACCTTACTAATGTCAGTTGAAAGGGATATAAGTGATTAGAAATGCTAAGTTCAAGATTCAAGATTCAATTTCATTGTCATTTGGAACCCTTGAGGTCCAAACGAAATGCCGTTTCTGCAGCCATACATTACAAACAAATAGACCCAAGACACAACATAATTTACATAAACATCCATCACATTGCTGTGATGGAAGGCCAAAAAAAATTATCTCTCCACTGCACTCTCCCCCCCCCCCCGATGTCAGAGTCAGAGTCAAAAGCCCCCGGCTGGCGATGGCGATTGTCCCGCGGCCATTAAAGCCACGCCGGGTGGTGCGAGGTCGCACACAAGGTCTTGGTGTTAGAGCCCCCGGCGTGCGCTCGCAGAGTCCCGCGGCCATTCCAAGCCATCAAAGAGTGCTGCACATGTTGAACAATGGTACATATCAATGTGCACACATCTTCAATAAGGACAGCATTAAGGTTTTTGATATAGGTGCCAAAATAAATCTCAAGCAGATCAGGAGAACAGCAGGATTCAAAAATAATCAGCAACTTGATGATATATCCTTGTGATCTTGTGAGAATTTACAGGCTCGTGGCCAGCTGTGCTGTAATGAAGTGTTGAGCTATTTCCCATTGTCTTCAATTACATTGTATTAATGTCCCTTTGTAGTTTAACATTTACTTGCTGTGGTAGTAACATTATAAATTAGATGATGAATTTTTATGAGGTTCAACTTGTTTTAAAGCATATAAAATAACCAACTAGAATCATTACATTTTATTTATCTGAAAAATGCTACCTTTTAACTGCACTACTTGAACGTTTAAATCATTATGTTTAAATATGATGTTGATAAACTAGTTTCTTATTGTCTCTGTTTGTCCAGTTGTTTAAATCTGTGCTCCTGTGCACTGACTGTCCTCTCCTACAGTCTGTAGCAGCAGAACAGGGTTGGTGCGTTAATACATTCTCAATTAGATTGTTAGAACCTCTAGAATTTGTGGAACTGTTAAATAATTAAATACTATAGACAGAAATCAATCTTTATATTAACTTGCTAGAATTCAGAAGATTGAGAGGGGATCTTATAGAAACTTACAAAATTCTTAAGGGGTTGGAAAGGCTAGATGCAAGAAGATTGTTCCCGATGTTGGGGAAGTCCAAAACAAGGGGTCACAGTTTAAGGATAAGGGGAAAGTCTTTTCGGACCGAGATGAGAATTTTTTTTCTTTCACACAGAGAGAGTGGTGAATCTGTGGAATTCTCTGCCACAGAAAGTAGTTGAGGCCAGTTCATTGGCTATATTTAAGAGGGAGTTAGATGTGGCCCTTGTGGCTAAAGGGATCAGGGGGTATGGAGAGAAGGCAGGTACAGGACACTGAGCTGGATGATCAGCCATGATCATATTGAATGGCGGTGCAGGCTCGAAGGGCCGAATGGCCTACTTCTGTACCTATTTTCTATGTTTCTATGTTTTTTATTGATTACTGTGTTTGCAAGCATTGTTCTGTTTCAGTACATATAACAATTAAACAATCTTGACTCTTGAAACACTGATCTACAGGAACATTTACCTTGAAAAATGTTCTACATTTTCATTGAGATGATCATCCATTTATTGAATTGTCATGGTTATATTTAATTAGTTTTAGAACTTGCCGTGGTATGGTTTCAAAGCAAAAGATGCTTTGATAATAAGCATAGGTTTCATAATTGAATAGAGCTTTGTCTCATTTTTGTGTTGAGTATCCTGCCTGCACTTAACCCGTTAAATGATCTGATCAGTATCTCAAAAAGGCTTGCTTTCATTTAATATGTGCTCAGGAACTATAATTCCATGTTCTAACTACCTTAACTCTCCATGCAATTGAAACAAAATAGTGATGCAAATATTCTTTGTGTGTCACGACAGTTGTGGCATTTACCATTCTGCCTTTTAAACTGGTATCCAGTTATTGTGGAGATTATCTCTCTTTAGTTTCCAGCTGTTTCAATCCAAGGTCTATGTACATCCTCACTCTCCACGTGGAATTTTAAATAGATACCACATGCATTCTGTCCTGATTGCCTGAAGATCTTTGTAGAGATTGTGTCGTTGCCTTGATGATTTTGTCATTTGTTTCTCATTCTTCAAAGCCAAATCGGTCATTTTACAATATGCGGTTGTCAAATAACCACATGGATAAATTCTTCAGTGTAATTTCATTGCACATTCCCACATGCTTGTTAATTCATTAATAATTTATCAAATTACTAATGCATGTAGGCACAAACGACGTGGGTAGGAAGAGGAAGGAGGTTCTACAATGTCAGTATAGAGAACTAGGTAGGAGGCTGAAAAGCAGGACTTCTAGGGTGGTTATCTCTGGGTTCCTTCCAGTACCTCGTGCTAGTGAGGGTAGGAACAGGGAGGTTATCCATTTTGGTGGCAAAAACAGGAAAGCAGACTATTATCTAAATGGTGGCCGACTAGGAAAAGGGGAGATGCAGCGAGACCTGGGTGTCATGGTACACCAGTCATTGAAGGTAGGCATGCAGGTGCAGCAGGCAGTGAAGAAAGCGAATGGTATGTTAGCTTTCATAGCAAAAGGATTTGAGTATAGGAGCAGGGAGGTTCTACTGCAGTTGTACAGGGTCTTGGTGAGACCACACCTGGAGTATTGCGTACAGTTTTGGTCTCCATATCTGAGGAAAGACATTCTTGCCATAGAGGGAGTACAGAGAAGGTTCACCAGACTGATTCCTGGGATGGCAGGGACTGTCTTATGAAGAAAGACTGGGTAGACTTGGTTTATACTCTCTAGAATTTAGGAGATTGAGAGGGGATCTTATAGAAACTTACAAAATTCTTAAGGGGTTGGACAGGCTAGATGCAGGAAGATTGCTCCCGATGTTGGGGAAGTCCAGGACAAGGGGTCACAGCTTAAGGATAAGGGGGAAATCCTTTAAAACCGAGATGAGAAGAACTTTTTTTACACAGAGAGTGGTGAATCTCTGGAACTCTCTGCCACAGAGGGTAGTCGAGGCCAGTTCATTGGCTATATTTAAGAGGGAGTTAGATGTGGCCCTTGTGGCTAAGGGGATCAGGGGGTATGGAGAGAAGGCAGGTACGGGATACTGAGTTGGATGATCAGCCATGATCATATTGAATGGCGGTGCAGGCTCGAAGGGCCGAATGGCCTACTCCTGCACCTAATTTCTATGTGTCTATGTTTCTATGAGATAGGGGATCTGAATGTGTAGCTGAGGAGTTGGTGCAGGGGCTAGGAATTTAGATTTCTCCATCATTGGAATCTCTAGGAAAGAACTGCAGATATTGGTTTAAATCGAAGGTAGACACAAAATGCTGGAGTAACTCAGCGGGACAGTCAGCATCTCTGGAGAGAAGGAATGGGTGACGTTTCTTGCTGCCTGACCCGATGAGTTGCTTCAGCATTTTGTGTCACTGGAATCTCTTCTGGAAATCAAATTTCTCCAAGTTTGCGGATGACACGAAGCTGGGCAGCAGTGTGAGCTGCGATGTGGTTGCTATGAGGCTGCAGGGTGCCTTGGATAGGTTGGGTAATTGGGCAAATACATGGCAGATACAGTATAATGTGGATAAATGTGAGGTTATCCACTTTGGTGGCAAGAACAGGAAGGCAGATAATTATCTGGATGGTGTCAGATTAGGAGAAGGGGAGGTGCAACGAGACCTGGGTGTGCTTGTACATCAGTCACTGAAAGTAAACATGCAGATACAGCAGGCAGTGAAGAAAGGTAATGGCATGTTGGCCTTCATTACAAGAGGATTTGAATTTAAGAGCAAGGAGGTCCTACTGCAGGTTACACAAAAAAGCTGGAGAAACTCAGCGGGTGCAGCAGCATCTATGGAGCGAAGGAAATAGGCAACGTTTCGGGCCGAAACCCTTCCTCAGATTGATCGGGGGCGGGGGTGGGTGGGGACAAGAAAGGGAAAAGGAGGAGTAGCCAGAAGGCTGAGGGATGGGAGGAGACAGCAGGGGGACTGAGGAAGGGGAGGAGACAGCAAGGACTAACAAAATTGGGAGAATTCGATGTTCATGCCCCCGGGGTGCAGACTCCCCAAACGGAATATGAGGTGCTGTTCCTCCAATTTCCGGTGCTGCTCGCTGTGGAGGAAGGGGAGGAGACAGCAAGGCCATGGAGTGCCCCCGGGGTGCAGACTCCCCAAACGGAATAGAGGTCCTACTGCAGTTGTACAGGGTCCTGATGAGACCACACCTGGAGTATTGTGTGCAATTTTGGTCTCCTAATTTGAGGAAGGATATTGAGAGAGTGCAGCGTAGGTTCAACAGGTTAATTCCCAGGGCAGGACTGATGTATGATGAAAGAATGGGTCGACTGGGCTTGTATTCACTGGAATTTAGATAGATGAGAGGGGATCATAGAATAGAAACATAAAATTCTTAAAGGATTGTACAGGCTAGATGCAGGAAAAATGTTCCTGATGTTGGCGGAGTCCAGAACCAGGGGTTACAGTTTAAGAATAAGGGTTCGGCCATTTAGGACTGAGATGAGGGAAAACATTTTTCACCCAGAAAGTTGATATTCTGTGGAATTCTCTGCCACAGAAGGCAGTGCAGGCCAATTCACTGGATGTTTTCAAGAGAAAGTTAGATTTGGCTCCTGGGGCTAAAGGAATCAAGGGACATGGGGGGAAAAGCAGGAACGTTGTACCGATTTTGGATGATCAGCCATGATCATATTGAATGGCGGTGCTGGCTCAAATGGCTGAATGGCCTACTCCTGCACCTATAGTCTATGTTTCTATGTTTTTAAATCCTTTATAAATTAATTTAATTTGCTTTGGCTATTGTAAAATAAACTTGCTTATTATATCCCGGCTTAATCTCCTCAGTCGACAGAAACGTGGAGAAACAAGGAACTGCAGATGTTGGTTTACAAAAAAATGCAAAGTGCTGGAGTAACTCAGTAGGTCAGGCAGCCTCTATATAGGCATCTTATAGAAACATACAAAATTCTTAAGGGGTTGGACAGGCTAGATGCAGGAAGATTGTTCCCGATGTTGGGGAACTCCAGGACAAGGGGTCACAGCTTAAGGATAAGGGGGAAATCCTTTAAAACCGAGATGAGAAGAACTTTTTTCACACAGAGAGTGGTGAATCTCTGGAACTCTCTGCCACAGATGGTAGTTGAGGCCAGTTCATTGGCTATATTTAAGAGGGAGTTAGATGTGGCCCTTGTGGCTAAGGGGATCAGGGGGTATGGAGAGAAGGCAGGTACGGGATACTGAGTTGGATGATCAGCCATGATCATATTGAATGGCGGTGCAGGCTCGAAGGGCCGAATGGCCTACTCCTGTACCTAATTTCTATGTTTCTATGTTTCTATCTTCTTCAAAAAAGCATCCCGACTCGAAACATCACCTATCCATGTCCTCCAGAGATGCTTCCTGACCCGTTGCATTACTCCAGCACCTTGTGGTTATTTTGTTGTTTGACAGAAACAGATGGGTGGCAGATTTGGGAGGTCCGGGCCACTGGGTGTGCTCGACCTGTTCCAACCGGTGGGCGGCGCGACTCTCGTCAGCAGCGGCCTCTGCAGCCTGTCCACGTTTTATTATTTTCTGTCTATGTGTTTCTGTGTAGTTTTTGTTATTTTAGGTTGGGGGGTGTGTGTGTGGGGGTGGGGGTGGGGTGGGAGGGGGGGGGAAACTTTTTTAATCTCTCCCTGCACGGGAGACCCGACCTTTTCTTGTCGGGTTTCCGTTATCGTTGGGGCTGCAACGAGGAGCGGCCTCCAACAGGAAGAGACCGGGGACTCTGGTGCCGACGACTCACCGTCACCGTCGCGGGGCTGGCCGAGTCCGGAGCGGGTGGAGCGGTGGAGGAGCGCTGCTGCTGCTGATGCTGCGGCCCGACCGGAGAGTCGGTGGCTTCAACGGCAGGTCTGTGGACGGCGGCACCGGGAGCCCGCGGGTCCCTGGAGGGAGACCGCTTTTCAGGGCTCTCGCAACGGCAACTTCCCCCTCCCGAGTTGCGGGGTCGAGGAGCTCCTGGAGCGGGGCCTAACATCACCGCCCCGCGCGGCTTGGAATAGCCGCGGGACTCTGCGAGCGCCCGCCGGGGGCTCTAACATCAAGAACCCGGTGTGCGACCTTGCACCACCCGGCGTGGCTTTAATGGCCGCGGGACAATCGCCATCGCCAGCCGGAGGCTTTGACTTTGACTCTGACATCGGGGGGGGAGGGGGAGAGTGCAGTGGAGAGATATGTTTTTTTGGCCTTCCATCACAGCGATGTGATGGATGTTTATGTAAATTATGTTGTGTCTTGGGTCTATGTGTCTGTAATGTATGGCTGCAGAAACGGCATTTCGTTTGGACTTTAAGGGGTCCAAATGACAATTAAATGTATCTTGTATCTTGTATCTTGTAACCATCTCGACCAGAGCGCTTGAACATCGGGCTGTCCGTAGCAGCGACTACGGTGGGTCAGGGCCCCGACCACGGGTGAACAAGGGAGGAGGATGAGGAGGAAGACTGTCTGAACTGTATTGCCTTCCACCACAGTGAAGAATGCTGTAGTGGATGCCTGTGTTGAATTATGTTGTCATTCATAATTTCTGAGTCATTCGTAACTGTCACTGTATGTCACAACATGCCAACAGTAACTAGCCTAAGCCTGAGTGGCTCTGACAACCACTCTTACCTACCTGTGACTCGACCTTCATGGAACCATGCACTTGTACTCTTAGATCTCTTTGCTCTACAACACTACCCAGAGGCCTATCATTTACTGTGTAGGTCCTGCCCTTGTTCGACGTTCCAAAATGCAACACCTCACACTTCTTTGTGTTAAATTTCATCAACCATTTCTCCGCCCACCTGGCCAATCGATCCAGATCCTCCTGCAATCGGTCACAACTGCAATCGATCAGCCATGACCGCAATGAATGGCGGTGCTGGCTCGAAGGGCCGAATGGCCTCCTCCTGCACCTATTGTCTATGTTTCAATGTTGTTACTTGTGGGCGGAGCACCAAGGCAAATTCCTTGTATGTGAATACTTGGCCAATAAACGTACTTATGTTGTGTATTGCGTCCTTTGTAACGTTGCATGTTAAATTGATTTCACTGCACCTTATGGTGCATGTGATAAATAAATTTGAACCTTTGTCTATCAAAGGCAGAGAATAATTCCCCTTCAATTGATAATCTTGGATTTCCCTCACATGCATCAGCGTGTTGTTAATCCTGAGACGTATTTGAGTGAAAGGTGTTTTAGTGTGCTGGGCACGTGGGGAATTGTTTTGTCCAAAGCAGACCAAATTCTTCCTGGTAGAATTGTCAATATTTGAGGATTTTCACCTTAAGATCAATAATTGTAATGAGGTTAAGTTTTCTGACCAAGGAAAGAAAAATCCCAGGTTGAACATCTGGAGGAGTTGGTTATTGTTTAAATTTAGATTAGATTAGATTAGATTCCTTTATTGTCATTCAGACCTTTTGGTCTGAACGAAATGTTGTTGCCTGCAGTCAATACAATACGGGTTTATTTGTCACATTGCACATAAAGTGCAAGTGAAATGAATATGTCAGCAGCGATACAACAGCGGTACAATTGTTCCCGATGTTGGGGAAGTCCAGGACAAGGGGTCACAGTTTAAGGATAAGGGGGAAATCCTTTAAAACCGAGATGAGAAGAACTTTTTTCACACAGAGAGTGGTGAATCTCTGGAACTCTCTGCCACAGAGGGTAGTTGAGGCCACAGTTCATTGGCTATATTTAAGAGGGAGTTAGATGTGGCCCTTGTGGCTAAGGGGATCAGGGGGTATGGAGAGAAGGCAGGTACGGGATACTGAGTTGGATGATCAGCCATGATCATATTGAATGGCGGCACAGGCTCGAAGGGCCGAATGGCCTACTCCTGCACCTAATTTCTATGTTTCTATGTTTTATATGTGAGAAAGAACACACAATACACAATAAAAATTTAACACAAACATCCACCACAGCAAAAGTCACACACATTACTCTACATGAGATTTCACCAGTTCAATTTCCCAAGGGGAGCATCCCAATTAAGCAAATGGTTTTGTCTTATCAGTATATTAAGTACCTTCTTCTTGATAACAGCACATCAAGATCCCTCCCTCTGCATGCTAATGGTAACATTTTTTTCAAACACTTAACAAATACATTTTATCCTTCAAGGTGGATAACTGTATCTTACCCCATTTGACTCTATCTGCAATCTTGCCCACCTGCTTAACCTTGTAATATCATTTCAATTATAATTTTGCACACATCTCACAGTTCAGTTTCCATCTAGGGATGGTTTTGTCAGTAACCCTAGAAATATGAGAATCTGTTTCTTTCATATGAGGCATGGACAGTGAATAGCTAGGGGCCCAATATTGACCTCTGTGGTAAATAACTGTCAACCTGAAACAATCTCATTCCATTTTATGCAGAAAATAAAATGGGCGTAGAATGTTTCAAGTCAATCAAAATGCCCGGTCAGGGAAGGAGATTGCCTACAGCTGCCTGTAACTAAATAGTGACCCCACTCCACTGCACTACGAGTTAAAAAGAAACATGCCGACCAAATTTTATTCGCTGAAAATTTTTCAACATGCTGAAATATTTTTCCACGACCTAGCTGAGGCATGTTGGAGAGTTCCAGTGACCTCATAGGATCTCGTGTCGGCCATGCTGTGAGTTTGAGTCGAGGGCAAACTCGTCTTAATTCACAGATTAGTTTGCCGCAGTGGGACAGCCCCTTAACATTTTTAAGACATTTTGCTTTCACAAAATTTCATTGAACAATGCTTTAGCCATTTCTTAATAAATATTACTATGCATCCATGACAATAACATTTTCTATATCAGCTATCGTACCATGTCAGATTGTAATTACGTTTCTGCTGAAAGTATTTTGGGAACAGTTGGGTACATTCGACCAATAAGTGTTTAAATTGACAATGTTAATATTTTGTTTAATGTACAAAAAGCATTTTTGAGCTTAGTTAAGTGACCTGCAACAATTGAATGTTGTATGCAGACTTTGTCTTCTCTAATCCGTGAAGTTAATTTATTGCAAGAGAGGTGGACCATTTCAATAGCTGCTGAGTATTTCCCACAGAACAATAACGTAACCATTGGTAGAGCTGCTCTGATTTGTGATTTCTTCCATTCATTTCCTACAGACATCAGGTCCTGCTGAAGTAATAGTCCTGGAACGATGTTCCATTCTGGAATACAGAGATAGCAAGTTCTCAGCATTAACCATCAGTGAGTATTGATAACAGATATGCAATTTTAAATGATGCAACGGTGTGACTGACTCTATAACTATTCGAAACAGGCCCTTCAGCCCAACTTTCCCCTACACCCACCAACATGTCTCATCTACACTAGTCCCACCTGCCTGCATTTTGGGCCGTATCCCTCTCAATCTGTCCTATCCATGTACCTGTCCAAATGTTTCTTTAACATTGTGATACTACCTGCCTTAATTACCTCCCCTGGCAGCTCGTTCCATACACCTACCACCCTCTCTGTGAATAAGTTATCCCCAGGTTCCTATTAAATCTTTCTCCCCCTCACCTTTAACCTATGTCCCTTGGTTCTTGATTCCCCTGCTCTGGGCATCAACCCAATCTATTCCTCTCATGATTTTCTACACCTCTATAAGATCACCCCTCATCCTCCTGCGCTCCAAGGAATAGAGTCCTAGCCTGCTTAACCTCTCCCTGTAGCTCAGGCCCTGAAGTCCTGATAACATCATCGTAAATATTATTTGCACCCTTTCCAGCTTGTTAAAAACATATTTCCTGTTACATGGTGCCCAGACCTGAACGCAATAGTCTAGATGCACCCTCACCAACATCTTGTATAACTGCAACATGACCTCCCGACTTCTATACTCCCTGATCAATTTGTGGACAACCTTTCTGTTAGCATTTTAATTAAATGACTAGAATCCCAGAGAGTGGTTGAAATCACACGTTACAGCAACAGATTGAGAAATTCGATCTCAATGTGCAATTCTTATGTATACCGTGAGATTGACTGTCGAAACATTCCTCAAGTGAAGTAAGCGTTTAGCTGGTAGAATCCGCTGTTTCCTTCAGTGGGCAGCATGGTGGCACAGCGGTAGAGTTGCTGCCTTACAGTGAATGCAGGTTCAATCCCGACTACAGGTGTTGTCTGTACGGAGTTTGTATTTCTCCCCGTGACCTGCGTGGGTTTTCTCCGAGATCTTCGGTTTCCTCCCACACTCCAAAAACGTCCAGGTTTGTAGGTTAATTGTCTTGGTAAATGTAAAAATTGTCCCTAGTGGGGGTATGATGTTGTTACTATGCGGTGATCGCTGGTCGGCGCGGACCTGTTGGGCCTGTTTCCACACTGTATCTGTAAAGCAATAAACTGAACTGTTCAGTATGTATTAACATGCCCTATAGGGTGATGTGTGTGCAAGTGCAGTCTAAGGGTCCCAGTTAAAGTCAGCGCCGCCCGCGTTGGGAGTTCCGCACACACAGCTCCGCGATGTTGGAACAGCAGCCCAACACTCCGGAGCTCCAAGCGGTGATCCCAGGAAGGCCTCGCCTGCTCTGATACACTAATCTCCACTGAGGCTCCTCAACCTGCAACCTCCCCCACCTCATCCTCCCAGAGACTTGAATACTTGCCATCTGTCCACGTAGCTATATTTAAGAGGGAGTTAGGGTGGCCCTTGTGGCTAAGGGGATCAGGGGGTATGGAGAGAAGGCAGGTACGGGATACGGAGTTGGATGATCAGCCATGATCATATTGAATGGCGGTGCAGGCTCGAAGGGCAGAATGGCCTACACCTGCACCTAATTTCTATGTTTCTATGTTGCGCCCCTCAACTGGCAATAGTTTGATCTTGTGGTGGTTGGCGCTCGAAGATGTTTATTGACCAACCATATATTGTTTTTTTGAAAAGTAGTAACACAGAATTGCAGATGCTTGTTTGAATAAAAGACACAGCATGCTGGAGTAACTCGGCGAGTCAGGCAGCATCTCTGGAGAACATAGATAGATAACCTGTCAGGTTGGGGCCCTTTTTCAGACTGAGGGATGATAACCTTCACTATTTATTTTATGTGTATTTCCAATTGCCAAAGAATATTGGGAGCATTTTTTTTTATACCTATATCGAGTCAGTAGTGATCAGTTTAGCCTCGGGCTGCTTTGTAGCAGAATTGTTTTACTTTTCAAAGAACCAATCCAATGTACTGTTTTGCTAAGGTGTCAGATTTTTCACTTAGTTGAAACACAATTTGGAAGTGGAATGCATTGTAGGCTAACACGGGCCAGAGATACAACAATGAGTTCATTTGCTGGGTGAATGAATTGCCTATTTCTGATCTACAGATGAGGAAATTCCCTTGTTCGATTCCTAAGCTGTGCTGAGCCCGCTGATCACAGAGTGAGGTGCTTGTTTTTAACTCGACTACCGTGAGCTATGGAAGGGAAAATAACATCAGCCAAGCGTGCTGCTCTTTACAGTTCTGCTGCTGTCCCTGCTGTAGAGTACATTTTGTGGGAAGTTGAGCAAGGGATGCTGATAAACTTCATATAACCATATAACAATTACAGCACGGAAACAGGCCATCTCGGCCCTACAAGTCCGTGCCGAACAACTTTTTTTCCCTTAGTCCCACCTGCCTGCACTCATACCATAACCCTCCATTCCCTTCTCATCCATATGCCTATCCAATTTATTTTTAAATGATACCAACGAACCTGCCTCCACCACTTCCACTGGAAGCTCATTCCACACCGCTACCACTCTCTGAGTAAAGAAGTTCCCCCTAATGTTACCCTTAAACTTCTGTCCCTTAATTCTGAAGTCATGTCCTCTTGTTTGAATCTTCCCTATTCTCAAAGGGAAAAGCTTGTCCACATCAACTCTGTCTATCCCTCTCATCATTTTAAAGACCTCTATCAAGTTCCCCCTTAACCTTCTGCGCTCCAGAGAATAAAGACCTAACTTATTCAACCTTTCTCTGTAACTTAGTTTTTGAAACCCAGGCAACATTCTAGTAAATGCAGTATGATTTGCCAGCACTTACTAACCTTTGACAACAGGCCGCTGATATCCATTGAATTGCACCAAACTAGTGCTCATGGCCTATGGTGAGCAGTGAAAACATTGCATTAAAATGGCTGTGAAAGAGCATATAACTTTAAGCCACCCAAAGTACAAATAATTCCTGGTATTCCTTTTCAATCTGAAGTTTGTAGTCAACGTTTGTAGTCAAACTCTACCATATCTTGGGCATTCTAATTTTTGGTCATTTTAATTTGAACTGAAATGGTGTATTTTTTATGTTCCTTGGTTCCTGACCATTGGTGCAAGATGGGTCTCAGGTTGATGTGGCCATCTACTGAGAGAACTTGAGGATGGCATTGTGGCTCACCTCAAGCTAGTCTGACCATTGAGCCTACTTGACTTACAGCAATTACAAATGTAGTGGTTCAGAGGCTGAACAAATAGCCGATATCCCCAGAGCACGCAACGTAAACCTCAACTCAAAGGGGGTAGTTTTTATGAAATGATCCATTTGCAGGAAGTGGGTGCTGCATGCATTTATTGACCACCCACCCACTAATTATCCTTGATGATATGGGGGTGAGCCATATTTTTGAATTCCCATCAGTCTATGTAGTATGGGTGCTCCCACATTGTCTGGCATTGTGAAATAACAATATCAAAGGGCACTTGACAGTCAATCACTTAGCAGTGGTAGATGGTCATATGTAGGAACACAAAAATGCTGGAGAAACTCAGCGGGTGCAGCAGCATCTATGGAGCGAAGGAAATAGGCAACGTTTCGGGCCGAAACCCTTCTTCGGACTCATATCACTCACTAGTCATATGTATATCGTTTAAGGGTGACACATTCCCTTCACCAGAGGGTGGTATTAAACCCAAATGGATGCTTAAGGGAATGCAGCGGCTTCATGGATTTGTTGCTAGTGTCTTTTAATTCCAGGTTTAATTATCAAATTCACTGAACTTAAGTTTCCTGTAGTTGCATTTCAAGATTCAAGATTCAATTTAATTTTCATTTGGACCCCTTGAGGTCCAAACGAAATGCCGTTTCTGCAGCCATACATTACAAACAAATAGACCCAAGACACAACATAATTTACATAAACATCCATCACATCGCTGTGATGGAAGGCCAAAAAAAAAAACTTATCTCTCCACTGCACCCCCCCCCCCCCCCCCCCCCCCCCCCCCCACCCCCCCCCCCCCCCCCCCCCCCCCCCCCCCCCCCACCCCCCCACCCCCCCCCCCCCCCCCCCCCCCCCCCCCCCCCCCCCCCCCCCCCCCCCCCCCCCGATGTCAGAGTCAAAGTCAAAGCCCCCGGCTGGTGATGGCGATTGGCCTCTCAGGCCTCCAAAACATTAATCCATCCCCTTTGGATCACAGGACTTTAAAAAATATCTACCATGCCACTGTAGCG
>NC_073377.1:168342268-168448141 GCF_028641065.1 Leucoraja erinaceus
AAATGCAAGGAGGACTAGTATCAGTTTTATTTTCTCTGCACAAAAATTGGAACTGCACTGTAGGAATTCTGTGATCTACGACATCATCTATTGAACAGATTGCTCTGAGGAGCACAACTGATATTGAATATGACAGTCTTGATAAAAGATGCAAAGAAATGACACTGCACCAGCCAGAGTAATAATAAGAAAATAGTTTTCAACGTTTAAGATGTTGTAGTTGAGTTTTTCAATGTTAGATATATTGTGTTTGTTGACCTGGGTTGTTTTGTGGATCAGATAATGTAGGATTCAATGATTTTTATGGATTCCTGATACAACTTATCATTTAAGTTACAAAGGTGACAATAACATTTAGAAATCCAGCTTTTTGTGGTTACTTTTTCAAAATGACTTGGGGATTACTGGATTAGAGTCCCAACCCAAAATGTCATCTATCCATGTTTAGCAGAGATGCTCTTCGTCCCACTGAGGTACTCCAGACTTTTGTGCCTTTTTTCGTAACCCAGTATCTTCAGATTGCTGTGCCTACAATAATATGCCGTTGTTTAAGAATATGTCTTGGCCATTTGTCATGTGTAAATTGTGAATGTAGCATTTTAAACACAAACTGGGCTAAGTGGGGGACCCAGTCACACGGGAGGCCTGGTCCACCAATGCAACCCATTCCCCAACGTAATATTCCACCACTCACCCGTTCCCCCAATGCAATATTCCACCACTCACCCATACCCCTAACTGCGCATGCGCGGCTGACGGGTTCGCCTTGTGGCGGCGCGGCTCTGGCTGCAGCGGCTCATTGGCAGTCCTGTTTGTTTTGTGTTTTTTGTGTTGTTTATTTTGTTTGGTTAGTCTGTTGGTTAGTCGGTGTTGAGCCGCGGGACTGTTATAACATCGCCGGGGGGGGGGGGGGGGGGTTATCGCCTCAGCGCAGAGGGAGAAGAGGAGGGAGGAGACTGCAGACCAAAGACTTTTGCCTCCATCACAGTGAGGAGATGTTGGTGGCCTCACTGTGGTGGATGTTAATATGTGTTTATTGTTGTTTTTTATTGTATGTATGACTGATTAAATTCCGTTCAGATTTCGGTCTGAATGACAAATAAAAGGCTATTCCATTCTATATGAACAATTGTTGGTACAATTTCCCAGGGTGCACATTCATTTGAATTTAGAACACAGAAACCCTGCTTAATTCCCAAGCTGGAACTTTTCTTTTTTTCCCACTTTCTGCCTGCAGAGGAATAATACGAGGTCTATTTATTGGTCTGCAATTTGTTGGCAACTAGAGGTAGTTCCACATATTACTGCAGTAGTTAGTTAGGTCTGCTGGGGATGCCATTAGCCTGATCCATGCTTTGGCTAAGAAGAAAGGTGAATATCAGAAACGTTTTGTTGCAGTGATACCTTGAATAATGTAGGAGTTTAAAACTATCTGTTGATTTAGTTAAAACAAATTAAACAATTGATTATTTGATTTCCAGTGGATTTCCATTTGATTTGAATTTTTTAGGATACCAGGGGCATATATTAACTTTGTAAAGATAAGACAACAGACAATAGACAATAGGTGCAGGAGTAGGCCATTCGGCCCTTCGAGCCAGCACCGCCATTCAATGTGATCGTGGCTGATCATTCCCAATCAGTACCCCGTTCCTGCCTTCTCCCCATATCCCCTGACTCTGCTATTTTTAAGAGCCTTATCTAGCTCTCTCTTGAAAGCATCCAGAGAACCTGCCTCCACCGCCCTCTGGGGCAGAGAATTCCGCAGACTCACCACTGTCTATGAGAAAAAGTGTTTCCTAGTCTCCGTTCTAAATAGCTTACTCCTTATTCTTAAAGATCTGGATCAGTGTAGCTACACCACTGATCAAGAAGCTTGAGACTACTCAGAATAGAGCAATGCGTTTTATTGCCATCCCTCCCACTAGTGTAAATATTCCTTCCTTCCATCACTGGTGCTGGTTGACTGGAGAGTGTACTGTGTACAACTATTCAAGTCAAGTCAAGTCAAGTCAAGAGAGTTTATTGTCATGTGTCCCAGATAGGACAATGAAATTCTTGCTTGCTGCAGCACAACAGAATATAGTAGGCATAAATACAGAACAGATCAGTGTGTCTATAAACCATAGACCATATATATACATACACATAAATAAACAGATAAAGTGCAATAGGCCGTTATAGTTCAGAGTTTGTTTGGTGGCAAGTTTAATAGCCTGATGACTGTGGGGAAGTAGCTATTTCTGAACCTGGATGTACCGGATTTCAGGCCCCTGTACCTTCTACCTGATGGCAGCGGAGAGATGAGTGTGTGGACAGGATGATGTGGGTCCTTGATGATGTTGGCAGCCTTTTTGAGGCATCTTCTGCGATAGATCCCTTCGATGGTGGGGAGGTCAGAGCTGATGATGGACTGGGCAGTGGTCACAACTTTCTGCATTCTTTTCCGCTCCTGGACACTCAAGTTGTCGAACTAAGCCACGATGTAACCGGTTAGCATGCTCTCCACTGTGCATGCCCCCCCCACACATAGTCCCCCCCATTTCAGGGCACCATAATGTTAGGGACACAGCAATGTAATATAAATTAAAGTAGTCATGTTTAGTATTTTGTTGCATATCCTTTGCATGCAATGACTGCTTGAAGTCTGTGATTCATGGACATCACCAGTTGCTGGGTGTCTTCTCTGGTGATGCTCTGCCAGGCCTGTATTGCAGCCATCTTTAGCCTATACTTGTTTTGGGGGCTAGTCCCCTTCAGTTTTCTCTTCAGCATATAAAAGACATGCTCAATTGGGTTCAGATCAGGTGATTGACTTGGCCATTGACTCAAGAATTGACCATTTTTTAGTTTTGAAAAACTCCTTTGTTGCTTTAGCAGTATGTTTGGGATCATTGTCTTGTTGTAGAATGAACCGCCGGCCAATGAGTTTTGAGGCATTTGTTTGAACTTGAGCCATTAGGATGTGTCTATACACTTCAGAATTCACTATACTACTACCATCAGCAGTTGTATCAACAAATCTCAAATTGTGTAGCACAGAGGCAAATAAATAAATGATGGGTCTTTGTCCCAAACAATATGGAGGGCACTGTATGTTACATGTACTTCAAATTGTTCAAAAGCAACTTTCAGGTTGTCCATCATAAATGTTGGTGTGTTCTACATCAGGGAAGCAGGGATAGAACGGAACTCTGGAGAATAATCAGTGCAATCATCACGTGGCTTCAGCTCTCAAAAGCACATTCCATAAGTTTCAGATTCAATTTTAATTGTCATTGTCAGTGTACAGTACAGAGACAACGAAATGCATTCCATAAGGCAACAGCACGCAGGTGATACCTGCCACAAAGAAGTGAGAGAAGCTACAAGACTTGCCTCAACTTTGACCACTTTTAAAACAAGACTGAAAACTTTTATGTTTACTTTAGCTTTCAGCGAAATCTTAACTACATTGCACTTTTAACTTTTGCACTTTTTATAATGCATTTTTAATTTTGCTTTTCTTTTCTTTTATTTATTTTATTATTTCATAGAATATTATTTCAGAAAGAGCCAGGCAAGAAGCTCATATTGTCACAACAAAGAACTGCAGATGCTGGTTTATACCAAAGCTACACACAAAGTTCTGGCTTAACTCACTGGGCCAGGCTGCACCACTGGAGAAAAAGGATGGGTGACGTTTCAGGTCGGAACCCTTCTTCAGTCCTGACCCTAAATATCACGCATCCTTTTTTCTCCGGAGGTGCTGCCTGATTTTGTTGGGTTACGCCAACACTTTGTGTCCAGCTCATATTTTTGCCTCCAGATGTGAGAATCCCTGGTCAACAGGACAATGCTGCAAAATAATTTGTGACTGCAGAAGATATGCAATGACAGGTAGACTGCTAACAATACTGCTTTCTTACGCAGATAAAATTTACCACACACACACACACACACAACCCTCACCTAGATCTAAATGGATGAACTGCAGAAATTATTCATCGCTGTCTGGCGAAAAATAAAATGAGGAAGGAGGCTCAACCGCAGCTGATGAGGGAAGTTAAGGATAGTGTTAAATCCAAGGAAGAGGCATGCAGTATAAATTGGTCAGAAGAAGCAGCAAAGTAGAGGACTGGGAGACATTGAGAACAGAGGAGGACAAAGGGTAAATTAAGGGGAAAAAAGAGAATGAATGAAAGCTTGCGGGAAATATAAAAACTGACTGTAAAAAGGTATGTAAAAAGAAAATGATTTGAAGAAGAAAAAGACAAATGTAAGTCCCTTACAGTCAGAAACGTAGAAGCATAGAAAATAGTTCTATGGCTCTCGTTATGAATAATAATAATAATAATACATTTTATTTTTGGGCGCCTTTCAGACATCTCAAGGACACTTTACAGAGATTAACAGGAATAAAAAACATATAATCAGAATAAAATAAATTAAAAAGACATCACAGAAACACAAATTAAAAACAGAATTCAGTTCAAAAACAAAAAATCAAAAACACAATGTTATTGGCTTTTGGCTTTTGGCTTTCTTCACTGCCTGCTGTACCTGCATGGTTACTTTCAGTGACTGGTGTACATGGACACCCAGGTCTCGTAGCATTTCCCTTTTTCCTAATCGGACACCATTCAGATAATAATCTGCCTCCTAGTTCTTGCCGCCAAAGTGGATAACCTCACATTTATCTACATTATACTGCATCTGCCCACGCTTCTGCCCACTCACTAAACCTGTCCAAGTCACCCTGCGATCTCCTAGCATCCTCTTCGCAGTTCACACTGCCACCCAGCTTTATGTCATCTGCAAATCTGCCAGTGTTACTCTAATTTAGTCTGTAACATGAAGGCAGCCCATTTGGTTAAGAGCTTCACATGAGTCATGTGGACATCTGTGCAGACTGAAGCTTGCCTCCCAAATGGTGAAATGTGAAATGTGAATGGTGCTGGGGGGGTGTTTCACTTTACAGATAAATGGCACAGTCATCTGTATAGACGGTGAGGCTGCAGTAAAGTTGCCGCCTTATAGCGCCAGATCCGGATTTGATCCTGATTACGGGTGTTTGCCTGTATGGATTTTGTACGTTCTTCCCATGACCTGCGTGGGTTTTCCCTTGGGTGCTCCAGTTTCCTCCCACACACCAAGGACGTACAGATTTGTAGGTTAATTGACTTGGTAAAATTATAAATTGTCCCTAGGATTGTGTTAATATGTGGGAATCGCTGGTCGGTGTGGACTCAGTGGGGCCTGTTTCCGCGCTGTATCTGTAAACTACACTGAAAAAGTTGTTCCCTTATTTTAAATAATTCTCAATATTCAAAGTACATTCTCATTTAGAGCACACTCAGAGTGCAGAGATATGCCACACTGCTGTGATAGAGGGAGTGCAGAGAAGGTTCACCAGACTGATTCCTGGGATGGCAGGACTTTCATATGAAGAAAGACTGGATAGACTCGGCTTGTACTCGCTAGAATTTAGAAGATTGAGGGGGGATCTTATAGAAACTTACAAAATTCTTAAGGGGTTGGACAGGCTAGATGCAGGAAGATTGTTCCTGATGTTGGGGAAGTCCAGAACAAGGTGTCACAGTTTAAGGATAAGGGGGAAGTCTTTTAGGACCGAGATGAGAAAAACATTTTTTACACAGAGAGTGGTGAATCTGTGGAATTCTCTGCCACAGAAGGTAGTTGAGGCCAGTTCACTGGCTATATTTAAGCGGGAGTTAGATGTGGCCCTTGTGGCTAAAGGGATCAGGGGGTATGGAGAGAAGGCAGGTACAGGATACTGAGTTGGATGATCAGCCATGATCATATTGAATGGCGGTGCAGGCTCGAAGGGCCGAATGGCCTACTCCTGCACCTATTTTCTATGTTTCTATGATAGCTGTGTCACCAGGTCAGATTGCTAACATTTTGCATTTCCTGCCAATATGTTAGAGGAAAACCCTGATTCTGCTAGATAGTGAGGGATGCTTCTCTGATAAAATGCAGCAGAGCTTTTAACTATGTAATAATTTGACTGGTTCAGTAAGTGCCATGTTATTCTGGGAATTATTGAGTGTACATTCTATTGTAAAGTTAATTTCAATCTCAGGTCTCCTTCTGGCTCTAATAATGGCAACTCTAAAAGAAGCGCATTCTTTGAGAGACTAAAGTCAAGTCAAGTCACTTTTATTTCTATAGCACATTTAAAAAACAACTCTTGTTGGCCAAAGTGCTTTACATTGGTGGAGGTACTAACGTTACACAACATTGGTACATAGATTAAGTACATTTTATTTAATCTTTATTTAACCAGGAGAAGTCTCATTGAGATTAAAAATCTCTTTTACAAGAGAGTCCTGGCCAAGACAGGCAGCAGCACAGTTCCACTGTTACAGACAATAATTTAAAAAACATACATAAATACATACATATAGCCCTCCCTCAGAGGATGTCAAGAAAGGCTTGGGAGTAGGGATGAGTTTTAAGTCTCGACTTAAAGGAGTCGATGGAGGGGGCAGTTCTGATGGGAAGGGGGATGATGTTCCACAGTCTAGGAGCTGCAACCGCAAAGGCACGGTCGCCCCTGAGCTTATGCCTAGACCGCGGGATGTTCAGTAACCCCAAGTCGGCCGATCTGAGGGACCTGGAGGTGGTGTGGTGGGTGAGCAGATTTTTGATGTAGGTGGGGGCAAGCCCATTGAGGGCTTTGTAGACATAAAGGAGTATCTTGAAATTTATTCGGAACCACACAGGGAGCCACAGGAAAGAAACCTAATAAGGTTGCATGGTAAGATGCTCATTATAACATGTGTGGGAAGGAACTGCAGATGCTGGTTTATACCAAAGATAGACCCAAATTCTTGAGTAACTTAGCAGGTCAGGCAGCATCTCTGGAGAACAGGAAAATAAAAGAAAAATGTGTTTTGGGTTAGATGGGTCTGAAGAAGGGTTCCAACGTGAACCGTCACCTATTCCTTTTCTCCCAGTAAGATGCAACATCTGCTCCCTGTTGTTTGTTTTCCGTGACTCCAAATTTGTATGTGAGACTGAAAGAAGTGATGGAATAGGTCAGAGAGAGCATCGGTCAACATGGTTACGTGCAGGAAAGCTTGGCACCACAGTGATCACATCCTTTTGGTGTGAGCAGAGTGAGACATGATGTCAATACAGCTGAGATCATCAATTCTTCCCCCACTGTGTTTCTAGAAATGATCATTTTGTACAAAGGCTTAAAGTGAACTTGGAGCTGCAGGAGGAATTTTTCAACATTAAATGAGTAGGTTTGAAAAATTAATCCTTCCATGATATTCCTGGGATGTCAGGACTTTCATATGAAGAAAGACTGGATAGACTTGGTTTGTACTCACTAGAATTTAGAAGATTGAGGGGGGATCTTATAGAAACTTACAAAATTCTTAAGGGGTTGGACAGGCTAGATGCAGGAAGATTGTTCCCGATGTTGGGGAAGTCCAGAACAAGGGGCCGCAGAAGGTAGTTGAGGACAGTTCATTGACTATATTTAAGAGGGAGTTAGATGTGGCCCTTGTGGCTAAAGGGATCAGGGGGTATGGAGAAAAGGCAGGTACAGGACACTGAGTTGGATGATCAGCCATGATCGTATTGATTGGCGGTGCAGGCTCGAAGGGCCGAATGGCCTACTCCTGCACCTATTTTCTATGTTTCTATGTTTCTATGAGTTAGCTTGGAAAAATAGATCCTTGGTCCCTACTCATTACATGCCAAACAGATCAATATGTTGTGTATTCTCTCAGGGGCATTGACTGATGTCTAGAATGATTGTCATGGATGTTGAACAGCAGTCCAAAAGTATTTAAGCTGTTGGTCACTGCCGATGCTGGAAGAGTGGAGTTCCTCCTCCGACAGAAGTGTGCATTTTTTGTAGAGGTCAGACTGCTTTAGGCAAGTGCCATTCATCAGGATTCATCAAAGATGTAACAGCAAATCATTTAAATCATGAGATGTGGGATTCATTCATTGATGTGTTATCATCCATGAAGGTTGGCCTGCATAGCTGTGTGAGGAATAGAGGAAGTATTATGCATCATCTGGGCTCCCCTGCTGATCATTTGTGTACTGTTTGAGTGATAAGGACTGTGAAGTGAAGAGTATCACTTTGTCTGCTTTGCAAGGGGTGTCGTTTTTCAGCTGGCTTGGAAGAAACACATTTTAGTTAGGGAAACCATTTTCCATGCCAACAATGTTTTTCTCCTCTACAGATATGATGTTGGGCAGTCACTTCCCCCCAATCGCATTCTCCATTCTTCTGTTGTTCTTGCTTCTGCTGGTCAATAGACAATAGACAATCTGTGCAGAAGTAGGCCATTCGACCCTTCGAGCCAGGTGCAGGAGTAGGCCATTCGACCCTTCGAGCCAGGTGCAGGAGTAGGCCATTCGACCCTTCGAGCGACCCCCAATGGCCATCTCCATCTGTATCTAGGCTCTCAGGCTCCTGTTCTCCTCATTGACTATCCTTCGTCACCACTATTGTCTTCATCCCATTACCAGGAAGTCTCCACACTAGTTTAGTGTGAATGCAATGGAATCTTATTTTAAAGTCCTTTCCCTCTCCGGTCTTTGTGCTGTACGGGCATCGTTCCTCCATTGAACTGGAGAGGTAGTAACGATCACAATCACAATAATACTTTATTAGCCAAGTATGTTTTGCAACATACGAGGAATTTCATTTGCCAAGTCAGTCCTACCAATAAAAAGCAACGGAACACACAAAATACATTTTAACATAAACATCCACCACAGTGACCCCTCCACATTCCTCACTGTGATGGAAAGCAAAAAAAAAGTTCAAATCCTTTCCATTCTTTCCTCTCCGTTGACGGGGCGATTTTGACTCCTGTCGCCGGAGGCATTTTGGCCCTCCACATCGGGGCGATCAGCTCTCCTGCGGCAGGCGATCAAATCCTGCGTCGGGGCTGGTTGAGCCTTTGCGCCGTTGGAGCTCCCGACATCCACGGCCTCTCCCGAGACTGCGAGCCCTCGATGTAAAGTCCACAGGTCACGGTTGGAGCGATCCCAGGCAAGGGATTGACTCCGATGTTAAGTCCATGCTCCACGGTGGGGCCCAAAGTCAGTCCGAGGAGGCCTCCAGCTCCATCGATGGTAGGCCGCAGAGCGACCAGAGAATGCAATCCGGAAAACAATCGCATCTCCGGCAAGTTAAGAAACTGAAAAAAAGTTTCCCCCCACCCCCTCCCCCCCTCTCCCTCCTCCCACACTTACACAGACTTTTAAAACGCACTAAAAATTAATAAAAAGACAAAAAAACAAACGGACTGCTGGCGAGGCTGCCAATCGTGCGGCGCCCCCTGGTGGTCAGTTGATTGTTACAGTGATGTAGAAAGTGAATAATTAAAAGCAAATCCCTGTTATCCTGAGTTGTTTAAAACCACCGACAGATGCAGGTTTACTGTAGTTCGAGGCACATATGATTTTTATGTTAATATACATAAGATAAATGCGATAATTTAATTGACAACTGTCCTGCAAATTGAATGCAAAGATCTTTGTATCCAGTTGAAAGGAATCTAACCCCAATCAGTCAGTTTATGTTGTCGCCGCCTCATTCGTTTCCAACTGGAGGATGGAGGAAGGTAGTTTCGAAATGTGACTTAAATATTCTACCTTGTGATTTTGTTCTGTGCAACACAGCAAGTGCAATTCCTTGATTCTTCTGCCTCAGGCTTTAAGGCTGAAATATATTTGACAGCGGATATTGAAGAAATACGGTTGTTTCTGTTCTTTCTTGAAATGTTGGTAATTATTGCTTGTTATTGCGATTCACATTAATCTAAGTACAGGTACCAACATGACAAATACACACTTTGTGAATTGTTCCCGATACCATTTTCTTGCCATCTCTCACAAAACCATCTCCCGCTTGCAGAAGGTACTGTACATGGTTTTATATTTTAGTGTTCCTAATGCTTGATCATGAACAGCAATTCTTGGCAGAGTTGGAGCATCCAGAAACATGTCTTGAAACACATGCATAAGTGTGCGCCCGCATACATGCGTGCACATGCATGCACATGCACACATACTTACACACATACATGCACACATACATGCACACACAGAAGACATCACAGATTGACGCTCATTCTGGAACGGCGTTGTTGGTTCTTTGCTGCACCCTTCTTATTGTTGTACTGAAATCAACCAATGTGGTTGAGATGAATGACAGATTTTGCAGTATATATTGCAGGTGCAATTTTCGTTTAAGACCTGGATCTTGAATATATCTATATATTACTAAAACTTTCATCTTGTCTGTGTGTGTGCATGCATGCGAGTCATGCTCTGAATTATGCCAAAACCATATACGATAGCCCTACAATTTTTGGACCACCTTACTCACCATTGTCCTGTAGTGTGGTGTATCAGGTTTTGTTTAGATTGATGTCATATTTTACAAGTTATTCACATTTTTTACTTTATGAAATCCAGTTTGAGAAAGAATCACTTGAACTTGCAGTGGCAGTTGCAATGGAAGTTAGCAGCTGTGACATCACAGTGGGATCTCATTAACATAAACTGCCTATGAGTGTTGATCCACTCGACAATGACATCACACTGGGATCTCATTTACATAAACTGCCCTTCAACAGTGTTCCACCCAGTGCAATGAGAGATTTGTTACATTGTTGTAAGGAGAGGGAGGGAGTAAGTGAGTGGGGGAAGGAATGAATGAGTGGGGGAGGGAAGGAGGAGAAATGTTACTTAAACATAGAAACATAGAAACATAGAAAATAGGTGCAGGAGTAGGCCATTCGGCCCTGCGAGCCTGCACCGCCATTCAATATGATCATGGCTGATCATCCAACTCAGTATCCCATACCTGCCTTCTCCCCATACCCCCTGATCCCTTTAGCCACAAGGGCCACATCTAACTCCCTCTTAAATATAGCTTAAACATTGTGTTCAGTGGGGGAATTAAATAGGGGAGAGGTGAGGAGTGGGGAAGCAGGAAGATAGAAGGAGAGGAGGGGGGAAGGGAGGGGAGAGGGGTTATGGAGGGAGGGAGTGACTGAGGGTAGGGGAAAGGAGAGGGAGGAAGAGGTGAGGGAGGGAGTGGAGGAGGAGAGGGGAGAGAAGAGGGAGGGTGGGGGAGGGGGAGGGTGTGTTGGGGATGAGGGGAAATGAGCCACACCTGCGCAGTTGGAGGCTATGGGTGAGTGGTGGAATATTGCGTTGGGGGAACGGGTTGCGATGGGGGAACGGGTGAGTGGTGGAATATTACATTGGGGGAACGGGTTGCGTTGGGGGAATGGGTGAGTGGTGGAATGTTACATTGGGGGAATGAGGCCACTTGGTCTAGTGACATATCATCTGAGTCATTTGCTGCCAGAGGGCCATTTCCTTAAACGAAAACTGCAACTGAGTAGTCGCATGTAGCACTTTGCATTTTACATGAACACCTGCCAGTTGTTTAACTCACTCCATAAATTCATAATAAGTGTATGTCATAGGAGCGGAATTAGGCCATTCGGCCCATCGAGTCCACCCCGCCATTCAATCAAGGCTGTTGTATCTTTCTCTCTCAGCCCCATTCTCCTGCCTTCTCCCCATAACTTTTGACACTCTTACTAATCAAGAATCTGTCAATGTCCACTTTGAAAATGCTCAATTTCCTCTGCAGCCACCTGTGGCAATGAATTTCACACGATTCACCACCCTCTGACAAAGGAAATTCCTCATCTCCTTTCCAAAGGAACATCCTTTAATTCTGAGGCTGTGCCCTCTGTTCATAGACTCTCCAACAAGTGAAAACATTCGCTCCACATCCACTCTATCCAGGCCTTTCACTATTTGATAAGTTTCAGTGAGGTTCCTCCTCATCCTTCTAAACTCCAACAAGTCCAGCCACAGAGTCTTCAATTCTCATCATGCGTTAACCTCATCATCCCAGGGATCATTCTTGTAAAGCTCTTCTGGACCCTCTCCAACGCCAACACATTTCTCCTCAGATATGAGGCTCACAATACTCCAAATGCAGTCAGACCAGTGATTTATAATGCCTCAGTATTACATACCTGCTTTTTATTTTCTGGTCCTCTCGAAATGTACGCTGACATTCAATTGCATTCTTTACTACTCCACTTCAATGTAGTCAAGTGTCCATGTCTAATTCCAAGAATTTAGACACTCTGAATAAAAGGTTTTCTTTTTTAATCCTAGTCCTAAATTGCTAACCTGGTGTTCAGAGACCATGGTTTCTAATTGGGCAACATGCAGCCAGAGGAAGATCTCACTGTGTTTTCCCTTCCAGACTTGCATTTACAATTTTTAATGCAATCACCTCCACCTCCCAGTCAGCCTACAGGGATGAGATCCAGCACCTGACCACCTGGTGTGCCAACAATAACCTCGTCCTCAACTCCAAAAAGACGAAGGAGATTATTGTCGACTTCAGGCAGACCAGAGGAGGCAGTCATACCCCCATCCATATAAACGGGACTGAAGTGGAGCGCGTCTCCAGCTATAAATTCCTCGGAGTACATATCTCGGAGGATTTGGCCTGGTCCCTCAACACCTCCAAGCTGATCAAAAAGGCACAGCAGCGCCTTTACTTCCTGAGGAGGCTCAAGAAAGCCCACCTGTCCCCCCGGATCCTGACCCACTTCTACCGCTGTACCATAGAGAGTATCCTGACCACCTGCTTCACGGTATGGTACAGCAGCTGCACTGCTGCGGACAGGAAGGCACTACAACGGGTGGTGAAAACCGCGCAGCACATCATCGGTGCCCCGCTCCCTGCCATGGATGCCCTCCACCGAAAACGGTGTCTGAGACGGGCTGGGAAGATCATCAAAGACCCCTCACACCCCAACCATGGACTGTTTGCCCTCCTCCCATCAGGGAGGCGGTACAGGAGCCTCAGGTCACGTACTAGTAGGATGAGGAACAGCTTCTACAACAATACAATCACACTGCTGAACTCGGAGTCCCGCCGATAGATTTCTCCAGTCCCTCCGTCCCCACTGTTTAATTATTCTGTATTTTTTGATTATTCTGTATCTTCTCTCTTTCTATTTTTTTTATTCCTTTATGTACAACTACTACGGACTGACGCAAAACTGCATTTCGTTGTACTCATACTTGTATTTGTGCGATGACATTAAAGTTGAATTGAATTGAATTGAATTCTTCCTAACACCAGATAAGAGATAGCTCCTTTCTCATAGGAATATACTCCTGGTGAATCTTTGTGGAATTTAAGATTATACCTAATACTAAAGCTGTCATATCACCAAATCCCAACATATTGGTAGTGAGGCGTCTATATTTTCTACAATCCCTTTGTAATTATGGAGGTTAGTAGAGCAAATATGTCACCACAAATGCCACCACAAATATCAGTTGAACCCAAGTTCTGTTGTTCACCAGTTTATTCTCGTTTCACTCAGATAAAGAGAACAAGAATGATTAAAAATCACAATTATACAGTAATTATAATGCCCAAAGTTGCTTACATGTGACATAGTAATAGTGTTGTACTGCATGGAAACGGAATCCTCGCCAACTGGGACCAGCTTGGATTGGACATCTTAGTTTTACAGCACGGATCCTGTAGGGCCGAAGGGCTGTATGATTCTGTACTATATTGCCGACTATCCATTTACACTATTGCTGCATTAATCCCACGTTTTATCCTCCTGACACTCTCAAAAACTCACCCCAGATTCTGCCACCCATTTTACAACCTGGGGCAATTAACCGACCAGTTTGCATTGGCTAAGTTTACCACCAGTAACATTGCATTTTTGTGCATTTCAATATTTCTCTGCAGTTCTGGTGACAAATGTCAGATTATGTTATGGTAAATATGTCTCAAAACTTTCCGAGAATAATCACATATTTTATGTTGTAGGCAAAATCATTATGTTCATTTTTCATTCATGGAACTCGAATATATGTTGCAAACTAGAAACATGTGCCTTCAACATTTTAACATATTCTGTCATCACACAATGGGCTCAATAGACAATAGGTGCATGAGTAGGCCATTCGGCCCTTCGAGCCAGCACCGCCATTCAATGCGATCATGGCTGATCATCCCCAATCAGTACCCCGTTCCTGCCTTTTCCCCATATCCCCTGACTCCGCTATCTTTAAGAGCCCTATCTAGCTCTCTCTTGAAAGCATCCAGTGAATTGGCCTCCACTGCCTTCTGAGGCAGAGAATTCCACAGATTCACAACTCGCTGGGTGAAAAAGTTTTTTCTCATCTCCGTTCTAAATGGCCTACCCCTTATTCTTAAACTGTGGCCCCTGGTTCTGGACTACCCAAACATTGAGAACCTGTTTCCTGCCTCTAGCATGTCCAATCCCTTAATAATCTTATATGTTTCAACAAGATCCCCTCCCTTAATTCCAGAGTATACAAGCCCAGCCGCTCCATTCTAACAACATATGACAATCTCGCCATCCCGGGAATTAACCTTGTGAACCTACGCTGCACTCCCTTTATAGCAAGAATGTCCTTCCTCAAATCTGGAGACCAAAAGTACACACAATACTCCAGTTGTGGTCTCACCAGAGCCCTGTACAACTGCAGAAGGACGTCTTTGCTCCTATACACAACTCCTCTTGTTATGAATGCCAACATGCCATTTGCTTTCTTCACCGCCTGCTGTGCCTGCATGCTTACTTTCAATGGTACACAAAAAAGCTGTAGAAACTCAGCGGGTGCTGCAGCATCTATGGAGCGAAGGAAATAGGCAACGTTTCGGGCCGAAACCACTCTTCAGACTGATCGGGGGAGTGGGGAGGCAGGGAGAAGAAAGGAAAAAGGAGGAGATGCCCGAAGGTTGGGGGATGGGAGGAGACAGCAGGAGGGCTGAGGAAAGGGAGGAGGACGGAGGGCTTAAGGAATTGGGAGACAGCAAGGACTAACAAAATTGGGAGAATTCAACGTTCATGCCCCAGGATGCAGACTCCCCAAGCGGAATATGAGGTGCTGTTCCTCCCAATTTCCGGTGTTGCTCGCTCTGGCCATGGAGGAGACCCAGGACAGAGAGGTCGGATGCTTACTTTCAATGACTGATGAACAGGGATCCCCAGTTCTTCCCCTTTCCCCAATGACACCAGGGTCTAATCTGCCCTTGGGGTGGGGTTTTTGGGGGTGGGGGGGGGGGGGGGGGGGGTTGGGGGGGGGGGGTGGAGGGGGGGGGGGGGGGTGGGTGGGGGGGGGGGGGGGGGGGGGGGGGGGGGGGGGAGGGGTGGGGGGGGTGGGGTGGGGGGGGGTTTGGGGGGGGGGGGGGGGGTGGGGGGGGGGGCAAGGGGTTGGGGGGGGGGGGTGCACTTTCAATGGTGGATAACCTCACTTTATCCATTTTAGAGGAGGAGGTTGTGGCGCGAGGAGAAAAAAAAAATTAAGAGTCCCCATGAGAAAAGGGAACAGCAAGGCACAAGTGGAATGACTTCATTTCATCCTGCCCACTGGCATTTTTCCACAAAGTTGCCTTATCTTTTCAATGACTAACCTTCCCACCCCAATACCTCACATCTTTCCTTGTATTTTTTTTTTCCACAAAGTGGATAACTTTTTATCCACATTATACTGCGGCCATACATCTGCCCACTCACCCAACCTGTCCAAGTAACCCTGCATTCTCATAGCATCCTCCTCACAGTTCACACTGCCACCCAGCTTTGTGTCATCTGCAAATTTGCTAATGTTACTTTTAATCCATTCATCTAAATCATTAATATATATTGTAAATAGCTGCAGTGCCATCAACAAGCCTTACTGTACCCCACTAGTCACTGCCTGACATTCTGAAAGGGACCCGTTAATAGTAAGATTAAACGAGAACTTACCAGTTTGAAGTTTGATCTTTATTTTATGAGGAGTTACGTTGAGGGATTACGTGAAGATCCCGCCAGGACGCATGCGTGTCAATCTTCAAAACAGCGGTGTGAAATCACAGATAACAGTAAATGAACTGAACATAGTAAGATTAGAGAAATAGGATACCAGTTGAACTTTATGATCGAGGGTGGGAGCGGAGGGCACGTAATCCCTCAACGTTACTCCTCATAAAATAAAGATCAAACTTCAAACTGGTAAGTTCTCGTTTAATCTTACTATTTTACTTCGGAGTCACGTGAGTGACTATGTGAAGATTTTAAAGCTCTGTGATTTCATGCCGTGGAAACGAGTCCAGGTGTCATACACAACATCAGTGGGCCAATGATGAGTGAACATTACTATTGCATTCAGACATGACATAGATATAGACATGTTGTTGCTATTAATGAACAATAGTGGGAATCGTAACCTCCCTCAACCTGCAGGAAGTATGAACCATACCTAAAATAGAGTTGGCAAATACCCCCGATCTGGCAACAGGTTTATTCTGAACATTTGTACAGATGAATAGTTTGACCATCCTGCAGCCGCTAGGGTGTGGTCCATAACCCTGCTGCTGAGGTATAGCGGTCCTGGTAGAGTGGGACTCAATTTCCATGTACACTCCTGTATATGCCAGACCCATTTAACCCTCTGGAGAAGGTTCGTAGTGATTCCTTCTAACGAGGTTTTATGTAACTAACAATATTGCTAGTCAGAGTCTATGAGGTTCTTAGGGACCTTGACATACTAGTGTAGATGCGTGATCACATGCAACCCAAGGTCCATGGGATATGCAACATCTAGTTTGGTCTTGTGTCGCTGTCTACTCTGCTTGTCTAATCATAAACAAAACATGTTATTATAGCCCACAGATATGGTCATCCTATCCAATGTAGCAATGACTGGACCCGTAGCGCTGTACTCAGCACCATGGCATAACCACTAGTACGTGAGTTAGACCAAGGACAGGGAAGTTGCTGGTGCCCATCGGTGAAGTGACGTAGTACAATGTTAACAACCCATATCTCTGCGTCCCTAGGCCTGGGAGGTTTTTAGTTGACAATACCTAGGTATGTTACAAAACCTACCTGAATCGCCATTGGGAATCTGCCCTCAGCCAGGCCCGCGATTTTGGCGCTGTTTGGAGGGGGCGGGTTTAAAACGCGATTTTTACTAGGCTGTACTAATCGCACATGTTCAGCCTAGTAAATCATTAACGAAAAATCGCTGCAAGACCCGGTCGCAAAAGGTATTATTAGTTTTATAGGCCTCGATAATATAGTTCTAATAGATTTAAAATTACTGTTTCATCTCGCAACCTCTCGCAGCCCCAGGGTTTTATAGAGCAAACAATTAAAGGTATGTACCTTATTTTTACATTAAATGGGGCATATATATAACCCTATATATCAAATTATCTATAACGAATAGCTCATTTTGGGCTTTTTATATCCCGCAGTATTTTTCTCGGCACTTGAGGGCACTAATCCAGCGCTATGTCAACGTTCTAAACCGGCGCGTTCCACATGAACCCACTAGAAAGCCGATTTAAATGGGCATTTATTTACAGCAATTGAATACTAAATTCCTTCCATTTGGCCTATAAATTAATGTAAATTAGATATAAAAATCATGTTATATTGTGAATTATTTGTGAATAATCTTTGGACACTTAGGCTATTTAAAAATGTTAATCTTTCCTTAAGAAATGGCCTGTTGACTATCCAAGATCACAGCTTTTTTGTAATGTCCATTGAAAATCAATAGGGAACAAGATGCTAATTTCCGAGTATGAAAATGGTCATAACTTTTTTAATACTTGAGATATGAAAGTGAATTTGGTGTCAAATTAAACTTATTGTTATGCTTTATCTGATGGGATAAATTGCAGACTTGATTTTTTAAATCTCAAAATTTTGTAACATTGCTACAATACCCTTCATAATCTAGATGTCAGAGGGTGAGACCGGACAGAGTGGTTTATGTTCCCCGCAGCCAAATGATGAGGAGATACTTCAGGCACAGTAAATGGAATTTTAACATGATGTTATAATCCCATAAAACTGAATTCCAATGTGTCAGTCATCTGTGCCGGGTTACACGTGAAGAAGCATAAACAATACTTCCCATCTCCTATGCGGTTTGTTGCTATTTGGTGCTATCCCTGCAATCTGCAGTGGGCATTCCTAATGCTTATGGTTTGACAACCCGAGCCGCAGGAAACGGTCTCTCAGAGTCTGTAAGTCTATGAATTGATAATATCATGCAGAGGATGGTTTCAACATCACAACTGAACCAGCATCTTTTTTGTCCGGAAATAACCATGTAAAGTTTTATGCTCATTCCCCACATCAGCGGGAATCATGGGTATATAACCGAGGCAGGCACTATGAAACCCGGAAGCGGGAATCTTGCTGAATTTTGCAAGACCCGTCTATTGAGGCCAAATGGAGGAAGACATAAAAGAACATTCCTCCCTAGTTTAGCGAGAATGCACCCTTCGCCACTAATATGCCTCGTATTTTTTACAACTGTTGATTGAGCCTGGATGCAAGCATCTCGATCGTTAGTGTTCCATCGATTCACAATGTCATTAAATGCTTTGTGATCACACATTCATTCTATGTTGTCATTGATTTTGCATGATAATACACCAGTGCTAAATGCGGTTAGGTAAAACTATCACCGGATACTTTGATTTGATTGTACCTCTGTGATTAACATATACCACCACCAAAGTGTATCACCTTGGACTTGTGCATGCAGGTTATGCCTATCCACACGCCCTTTAATGCACAGAATGCACCTTGTGTCCATTGGCAGTTGATACCATGACTGAACACTTGATAACTCATGCTAATCCCATCTGCCTCCATAACTAGAGATGGTATTAGTAGATTTCCCATCTTTGAGCAATAGCATCAGTTTGGAAATGACTGAAGATTTACAGATGAGATGGGTTTTAGAGGAGCAACGCTGAATACTGTTTGTCCATCATTGTGACTTTGTTAGTTTCAGCTGAGAATAACAGAGGTCTAATCTTTTGTCTCAGAGCTGATCCCAGACAAATAAATGGTTTGATTGCATCCCAATAATCAATAGTTTCAGTTGGTATCAACTTAATTTGAATTTAACTGGACGGGTGAGAACCTCAATTTCTCAAATATAGCTATGTGGCTGATAAGGCTAATTTAGTCAAATACAGTATGTCCAATATCATGCAGATTGGCCATGCCACTTATTTGTTAGCTCTGTGCAGTCGAAGTACTGATTGTAGTGATTTGGTAGATAATCTGGAAACTGAAGTTAGCCCATTCTGCAACGCTACTGAGTGTATCATTGCCTCATCCAGTTAAATTTCAAATATCTTCAACCCTGTGAGAGGAAATGATCACATGGATGTTATTCAGAAATGTCTATACTGCACATGCGGGTTGAGGCTGGTGGAAATGATCAGTCCACATCCCATATTGTGAGCCTGCCTTGAAAGGCAACTCCAACCTTACCTGTGTGCAGTATAAACTAATCTAGTGTTATCCCAAACCAGTGTAAATATTCAAACCAGTTTAAGTATTACCAACTTATATCCGTGACAGGAGACATCATCGACGTGGCTCCATACCTTTATCCAAATGGGAGGACTTATGCAACCCAACCCAGGAGCTGCCTCAGCCATATGTGCATGATTTTGAACTTCTGCTCCTGGGAGGTGGAGGAGCTCGAGTACGAGGTTGGCGCATCTTCCAGGAAGTCCGTTCTGGGCTATGGCCTAAAAAATACCTTTGTCCTGACTGTACGGCCTTCAAGCTTTCACCAGCTTCAGTGCATCGTGGTTTGCTGGTGGGTGCGTAGGGGTGCTGCCGCCGGAGATGTGAGGTCTTGTGTGATGATGTGGCCTTCCTGAGCCCGATGGCCCTCGTCGAGCTCCTGCTGCTGGCTGTGTTGTTCCTGCACCCCCCGCACACTTGTGGTATCTTCAGCCAAACCCCTGTCTTCAGAGTCAGCCCAGAAGTGACTCCTAATGCTCCCCTGTGTCGAGGGAGATGCATTATGCAGCCTCAATAAGGTGCTGCCTTGGGCATCCTAGGACCCCATGGTGACTAGACTCCATATATAGACCCCGGGCATGTCACATTGGAGCATCTGCTCCATCAACCGCTCCATGCGGGATATGGGATCTCAGTGCTCGTACTAGCGGTGAGTCTTCACAGCCCGACCTGTCCGAGTCTTCGGGCCTGTCCGACTTTTTGCTTGGCCTTCCCGCCAGTCTGTGGTGTCTATTCCGACTGTGCAGGTGCCAGGTCGGAGACTGATGATCCATTAGCGATCCAGGTGTAGCCAACCGCTGCTGACTGCCCGCACTCCCGCGGTCCTCCGCTGTCAGTCTCCAAATGGACTTAGTTCATGGTTCCTTTCCTGTAACACATCCTCACAGAAATAGAACTAAACAACCTGAGAGTAAAGAGTTTACCCGCAGGTCCTGTTTTAAACCTTCTGCTGCGGGGTCTTGAGGTCCTTGTATGCAGCCGGGGTTCCCTTGTAGTCGGGCCTCCCCCCCGCCGTGCTAGGTATCCCCGCGGTCCCTGTGAAAGGGATAGCCGCGATATACATTGTCGGGGGGTATCCCCGCTGTGAAGGTGCCATTGGCACCAGTATGAAGCCGCTAGTTCCAACGCCAGCGGCCCGAGAGGCGAATTCACCACCGCCCGCTGTCTTTAAAGCGGCTGTATGTCGCGGGATATCCCCGATGTTTTCGGGTACGCCCGAGGTCGTGACCGGTATTCATAGAAACATAGAAACATAGAAATTAGGTGCAGGAGTAGAGGCCATTCGGCCCTTCGAGCCTGCACCGCCATTCAATATCATCATGGCTGATCATCCAACTCAGTATCCCGTACCTGCCTTCTCTCCATACCCCCTGATCCCCTTGGCCACAAGGGCCACATCTAACTCCCTCTTAAATATAGCCAATGAACTGGCCTCGACTACCCTCTGTGGCAGAGAGTTCCAGAGATTCACCACTCTCTGTGTGAAAAAAGTTCTTCTCATCTCGGTTTTAAAGGATTTCCTCCTTATCCTTAAGCTGTGACCCCTTGTCCTGGACTTCCCCAACATCGGGAGCAATCTTCCTGCATCTAGCCTGTCCAACCCCTTAAGAATTTTGTAAGTTTCTATAAGATCCCCTCTCAATCTCCTAAATTCTAGAGAGTATAAACCAAGTCTATCCAGTCTTTCCCTTTCTTGGGTCCTCCAGACTTTGCCCCGGGCTTTAACAGGACCTCTAAGTAGAGGTTCCTGCAGGAAGATAAAACCTGGAAAAAGTTTTAAAAACTTACCTTCAGGTCTGACTGCTGGCAGGAGAATCGCGTTCAGCCTGCCAGTCGTACGCAATGCGTTAGACGATATGACACGCATGCGTCCTGGCGGGTTCTTCACGTAGTCACTCACGTGACTCCGAAGTAAAATTCCTACTCTTTGTTTCATGTTTGTTTTCAAATTGCTAGTTGACATTGGTGATATGAAGTTCTTTTAGGAACTGCACATACTTTGCATGCTCGGTATTCTTTAGCATGTATGAGGTTTATTTGATGCTGGGCCAACATATGACTCATAGATAAACATCGGGAACATTTGCCTTTGAAATATTATGTTTATGAGAATAAGAATCTGGTTGCCCCTATTTAACTATTAGAATAAACAGCAATTTTCAGTTTTTAAATTAGCTCTGTGTTTGAAACTGGAGGGAAAATATCACTGACAAACTTTTTTTTTTGTTTTGAGATTAAGAAACTGTTTTGTTTTGAATATTTCAGTTGAATGTATATTCCCTGTGGTTATTGATATTTACCCTTAAATTCTCAATGATCTTGTAGCTTTTCAAACTTTTCGTAGAAGTCGATTTTTATACTTTTAGTGCTTTGTTTCTTAGCTTCTATTGTTTTCATCTGTGCCTGTGAGCTTATGCTCCAATATTCACAAAGCACAGTTCGCCTTTTTTTGTAGCTTTCTTTGAGCTTGGCGATTCACCTTCATCTTGTTTTCAAATGTTTCTTTTAAATTTACCACAATATGATGTGCCACCGATTTCCTCTCTTGCTTCAATGCACATGTATCAATTGTAGAAATTACTTGTTGGTTTACAAAGTGACTCTGAAATTGCCACCTGTGGTGAAAGTGACAGCCTCTGTAGCGGGAGGCAGGACAGTTCCCAATCAAAATTGTGTTATAGCCAATTTAGCCAGGCATTATAGAAATAGTGTTCCCTAATTCATCAATCAGGCTAGAATTACTAGAATGTTGCCTGGGTTTCAACAACTAAGTTACAGAGATAGGTGGAATAAGTTAGGTGTTTATTCTCTGGAGCGCAGAAGGTTAAGGGGGGACTTGATAGAGGTCTTTAAAATGATGAGAGGGATAGACAGAGTTGATGTGGACAAGCTTTTCCCTTTGAGAATAGGGAAGATTCAAACAAGGGGACATGACTTCAGAATTAAGGGACAGAAGTTTAGGGGTAATATGAGGGGGAACTTCTTTACTCAGAGAGTGGTAGCGGTGTGGAATGAGCTTCCAGTGGAAGTGGTGGAGGCAGGTTTGTTGGTATAATTTAAAAATAAATTGAATAGGCATATGGATGAGAAGGGAATGGAGGGTTATGGTATGAGTGCAGGCAGGTGGGACTAAGGGAAAAAAAGTTGTTCGGCACGGACTAGTATGGCCGAGATGGCCTGTTTCCGTGCTGTAATTGTTATATGGTTATATGGTTATATAGGTTACATCCAATTTGTGTGATGGAAGTCATTATAGCAGAACCACTGGTATCTTTGTGTAACTGGACCATTGACTCTTCATCGAAATGTCTTCCAGAGGCACATTTTTGACGATTTCTCTCCAGCTCTAACCTTGCCACCAGTTCTATTGGCTTTTGCATTTCACTTCTCTCAGGCAAGGCCATTAACTCCACCCTCTGTCCTCTGACAGGCAATTGACTTTCTCTTCATGACCATGTGTTTATTTGAGAAAATAAACGTGGATGGCAGGTGGTTCATCTTTGGACGCAGATTTGCTCTTTATCCAAGAGTGTTTATTGCCATATGTACTGAAACAGGAAGATGAAATTCCTACTTACAGCAGCGTAACAGGCTTGGAAACACAGTACTCAATAGATAATGCATTAAACAAACAATAACTTCAATAACTAAAGATCCAAACAGTCCTAAACAAAACAAACCCCAAAGCACCTAGTGCAATCAAGGCGGTTGCTAGTTCTGAGTTTAGTTAGAGTTTGTGGTGTTCAATAGCCTGATGGTTGTTGTGAACCTGGATGTTGTAGTTTTCAGACTCCTACACCTTCCTGTTGATGAGGAAGTCAATGATTCAGTTGCAAAAGGATGCACAGAGATCCAGTTCCCTCAGCTAGGTAACAGGTTTGGATGGGGTGATGGTTGAACACTGAGCTGTAGCCTATGAACACTAGCCCGATGTATGTGTCTTTATTGTCTGAGTGGTCCAATGCAGAGTGGCGAGCCAGTGAGATCGCATTCCCTGTTGGATCTATTGAGGCGGAATGCAAATTGTAATGGGTCTAGGTTCTTGCTGAATAAATGTAGATAATATGCGCACAACCAACTCTTAAAACACCCTCACCATGGACATTAGTGCCAATGATTGGCTGTCATTAAGGCACGTCACCTAACTCTTTGGGGCACCTGTGGTATGGATGCCTTTTTAAAAGTAGGTGGGAACCTCAGACCTCATTAGTGAGTTGTGAAGATGTCCACAAAAACTCCAGCCAGTTGGTCATGCAGATTTGGGGAAAGTGACCAGGCCCTGACACTTCTGAGGGTTTACCCTCCTAAAGGATCTCCTGACATCGGCCTCAGTGGCTGAGATTGCAAGAGCATCAGAGGCCATGGGGGCAGGAGAAGGCCCTGGTGTTCACCTTAATGAAGCGTGTGTAGAACACCTTGAGATAGTCTAGGAGTGATGTCTTGTTGCCATGTGAACTGCCACTTGATTTTGCCTTATAGGAAATGATGGCTTACAAGCCGGCAAACATCTAGCTCGCCCTCCATTTTAGAACATGAATCCATTTTAGTCTTTTTCATTGGCCTTATTGAGGTCTTATATGAATCTGCATCACCAGACTTGAATATCTGAGGTCTGGTCCACAGAAAATCGCGGACCTTCTGGTTCAATCAAGGTCCTGCGTGGGGAATACTGGGATGGTTTTGGTGGGAAGACACTCCTCCACATATTTCCCTATGAAGTTGGTAACAACATTTCATTTTTCATTTCGAAAAATTTAATTTCACTGCACATCTCGTGTGTGTATGTGACGAGTAAGCTTGACTTGACTTGGACAGTGTGGGATGGATGGCTGTTCAGGTCCATTAACAAATCCTTGATCGTTGCCCAGTCTACCGAGACTCCAAGCAATCCTGGGGTTGTTTCTCTGCCTCCCCCTCCCCTGACCAGTTCTGTGCCGTCCTCACTGCTGGGGCTACACTCTTCAGCCACAGCCTATTCACAAGAAACACAGCTGAGTGACCGAGTTTCCCAAACTAAGAGCGAGAGATGAAGTGATCGGCATCTTGGATAATGGAATACCAGTCATTCAAGTTGTTTCATCCACTGATGCTGCAGGACAAGTGCAAATTTTGGTCCCCTAATTTGAGGAAGGACATTCTTGCTATTGAGGGAGTGCAGCGTAGGTTTACAAGGTTAATTCCCGGGATGGCGGGACTGTCATATGCTGAGAGAATGGAGCAGCTGGGCTTGTACACTGGAGTTTAGAAGGATGAGAGGCGATCTCATTGAAGCATATAAGATTGTTAAGGGCTTGGACACGCTAGAGGCAGGAAACATGTTCCTGATGTTGGGGGAGTCCAGAACCAGGGGCCACACACAGTTTAAAAATAAGGAGTAAGCCATTTGGAACAGAAACGAGGAAATACTTTTTCTCACAGAGAGTTGTGAGTCTGTGAAATTCTCTGCCTCAGAGGGCGGTGGAGGCAGGTTCTCTGGATGCTTTCACGAGAGAGCTAGATAAGGCTCTTAAAAATAGCGGAGTCAGGGGATATGGGGAGAGGCAGGAACGGGGTACTGATTGGGGATGATCAGCCATGATCACATTGAATGGCGGTGCTGGCTCGAAGGGCCAAATGGCCTACTCCTGCACCTATTGTCTGTTGTCTATTGTCTATTGCCTATTGCTGGTGGTATTTTGGGAGTGATATTTCCAAGCTGGCCTTGTTGAAGTCCCTGGCTATCATAGCAAAGGCATTGGGGTACACTGTCTGGTGTTTGTGGACATGCCGTGCAGCTCCTCCAGTGTGCTAGACATATGTCTGCATGGGCTGGGATGTGGACCGCGGTCATGATGATCGCCCAGTTATTGCCTGGTGGTACGGTGAAGCTTGAAGGCAAGTTGCAAGGAGTGGTTTATCAGATATAGACGGGTGATTACCACCTTAGCTTGCATCTTCCCATGCATCAGAATTTGAAATGTGATGTGGGGCAATTAAAAGAAGCAATTGTACAAGGATAAAACATCCGGCATATAAAATGATACAATTATTGTACAGCTTCAATTTTAACCTTTTAACTTGAAATTAAGGGAAAAGAAAAGGGAGAGACCCCCCCCCCCCCCCCCCCCCGCCCCCCCCCCCCGCCCCCCCCCCCCCCCCCCCCCCCCCCCCCCCCCCCCCCCCCCCCCCCCCCCCCCCCCCCCCCCCCCCCCCCCCCCCCCCCCCCCCCCCCCCCCCCCCCCCCCCCCCACCCACCCCCCCCCCCCCCCCCCCCCCCCCCCCCCCCCCCCCCCCCCCCCCCCACGCCCCCCCCCCCCCCCCCCCCACCCACCCCGCCCCCCCCCCCCCCCCCCCCCCCCCCCCCCCCCCCCCCCCCCCCCCCCCCCCCCCCCCCCCCCCCCCCGCCACCGGCCACCTCACCCAACCCACAGTTGGATTTAAATCCCCCCCCCCCCCCCCCCCCCCCCCCCCCCCCCCCCCCCCCCCCCCCCCCCCCCCACCCCCCCCCCCCCCCCCCCCCCCCCCCCCACCCCCCCCCCCCCCCCCCCCCCCCCCCCCCCCCCCCCCCCCCCCCCCCCCCCCCCCCCCCCCCCCCCCCCACCCCCCCCCCCCCCCCCCCCCCCCCCCCCCCCCCCCCCCCCCCCCCCCCCCCCCCCCCTCACCCACCCCACCCCCCCCCCCCCAAAGTTGTGCTGCCCCCCCCCCCCCCCCCCCCCCCCCACCAACCCCCCCCCCCCCCCCCCCCCCCCCCCCCCCCCCCCCCCCCCCCCCCCCCCCCCCCCCCCCCCCCCCACCCCCCCCCCAGCACCATACTATCCTTGTAAGAATTCGGTGAAGGCCGTCCATGTCTTGAAAAATGGATCTGGTTTTTCTGCCAACACAAGTCTAATATTTTCCAAAAAAAAACTTCTGAAGAATTATCCATCTTCGCTGGCATGGTGGCACAACGGTGGAGCTCTGGGTTCAATCCTGACTACAGGTGTTGTTTGTACAAAGTTAGTACAGCTAATGCTTTATGTTGGACTCTTTATCAGTCTGTAACCTTTATGGCGAATGATTTCCTTTCAAAATTATATTCTCTGTTTTAAAAAGAAATGTACTCTGTTCTTTTGAGAATGTAAAAAAATGCATCATATACAAAACATTATAAGGTCAGCAGTGAGTTCCCATGCCCAAATAATCTGAATAAGCAAGACAATGACTAGAATTGCTGCCTCATAGTAGCAGAGTCCTGACCTCTGGTGCTTTCTGTATGCAGTTTGCATGTTCTCCCTAAGACCACACGAGTTTTGCCTGGTGCTCCCATTTCCTTCAGTAGCTCAGAGTTATACTTGTGGTCAAAATGGTTACTGTACATTGACCTCAGAAGTCTGAAGAGGGGTCTTGACCCAAAACGACACCCATTCCTTCTCTCCAGAGATGCTGCCTGTCCCACCGAGTTACTCCAGCATTTTGTGTCTATCTTCAAAGTTACTGGGGGAGTCGGGTTGATTAGTGAACAGGTAAAAAATGAAAATGGTTTCTGTTATGTAGTAAGAAAATATGGAAAATTAATTCCATGTTCTAGTAGTTAAAGAATATTAGTAACAATTCGATTTATTAATAAATTGTCTTTTTTATTGTTTAAATTAGCATAGGCATAGGAAATAGAAACATAGAAACATAGAAATTAGGTGCAGGAGTAGGCCATTCGGCCCTTCGAGCCTGCACCACCATTCAATATGATCATGGCTGATCATCCAACTCAGTATCCCGTACCTGCCTTCTCTCCATACCCTCTGATCCCCTTAGCCACAAAGGCTACATCTAACTCCCTCTTAAATATAGCCAATGAACTGGCCTCGACTACCCTCTGTGGCAGAGAATTCCAGAGATTCACCACTCTCTGTGTGAAAAAAGTTCTTCTCATCACGGTTTTAAAGGATTTCCCCCTTATCCTTAAGCTATGACCCCTTGTCCTGGACTTCCCCAACATCGGGAACAATCTTCCTGCATCTAGCCTGTCCAACCCCTTAAGAATTTTGTAAGTTTCTATAAGATCCCCTCTCAATCTCCTAAATTCTAGAGAGTATAAACCAAGTCCATCCAGCCTTTCTTCATATGAAAGTCCTGACATCCCAGGAATCAATCTGGTGAACCTTCTCTGCACTCCCTCTATGGCAATAATGTCCTTCCTCAGAGTTGGAGACCAAAATAAGCTGCCTATTGTGTGATGGAGATTGTGGGGCCTGTCAGATGAGGATAGAAATCAGGAGGTGACAGACATTGGATCTTTGAGTCTGTTCTACCATTTAATAAAATCATGCTGATTTGACTGTAATTCCACCTCTACATTCCAGTACATCTGCAGCAAATTTTCGCCCTTTTCTTTATCAATAATCTTTTTAACCCTGCCTTAAAAAATGTTCAGAGACTCTGTTGTCACTGCCTTTTGAGGAAGAGTTTCAAAGACTCCTGATCCTCTGAGAGAGAGAGAAAAAAAAAAAAGTTATCATCTCTCAGTCTCTTATTTTTAAATATTGATCTGTGGTTCTTCCACAAGAGGAAATGTTCTGATCCATCCAGCCTGTCGAAACCCTGAAGATTGTACATACTTCAATCAAGATTGAGGGGGGATCTTATAGAAACTTACAAAATTCTTAAGGGGTTGGACAGGCTAGATGCAGGAAGATTGTTTCCGATGTTGGGGAAGTCCAGGACAAGGGGTCACAGCTTAAGGATAAGGGGAAATCTTTTAGGACCGAGATGAAGAAAACATTTTTTCACACAGAGAGTGGTGAATCTGTGGAATTCTCTGCCACAGAAGGTAGTTGAGGCCACAGTTCATTGGCTATATTTAAGAGGGAGTTTGTGGCCCTTGTGGCTAAAGGGATCAGGGGGTATGGAGAGAAGGCAGGTACAGGATACTGTGTTGGATGATCAGCCATGACCATATTGAATGGCGGTGCAGGCTCGAAGGGCCGAATGGCCTACTCCTGCACCTATTGTCTATGTTTCTATGTTTCTAAGTCGACTCCCATTCTTCCAAGCAAGCTCAGGCTTCCCAGCCATTCATTGTGAAGCAGCCAGCCTATTCCAGGTGTTAGTCCAGTAAATCTCTGAACTGCTTCTAGTCCTTAAGGAAACTTGTATTCCATGTAATAGTCCAAATCTCATCTCATAACTCCTTTTACAACCGAAGGATACACTCCTTTTTATATTTGTCCCCTTGCGATAAATGATATGCTTTAGTAGTTTACTTGCATTGCCTATATGCTGGCCTTTGATGAATTATGTGCTAGTACATCCAATTAATTGTGCCCACTAATAGGAAAAAGTATTTTTTTGTCTTAGTTTAGTTTAGTATTGTCACGTGTACCGAGGTACAGTGAAAAGCTTTTGCTTGCGTGCTATCCAGTCAAAGAAGAGACTATACACAATGACAAACAAGCCGTTCAAGTGCACGGATAAAGGGAACAACATTTGGTGCAAGATAAATTCTGATTCAAGATAGCTTAAATGTCTCCAATGAGGTCAGTGGGAGGTTAGATCCACACTCTAGTTCATGAGAGGAAAATTCAGTTTTGTGGTAACTGCTTGGAAGAAACAGTCCCTGAATCTAAAGGTATCTCTATACTTATAAAACTCTGATCTTGGATGCGTGTGTGTTTGTTTGTGTATAATCACATCTTCTTGAAAAATTTTACATATTCCGGTAGATAATTTTCCCGTGGAGTTCAAAATCGCCTTATCTGAAAATTCTTCCATGCTTCATTTCTCGAGTTATTGCTGAAAATGTTCAAAAATCAGACAAAACTTAAATAAAAACGACTCTTTCGCTGATGATGTCACAATGGATCTGCGTGCCTGCCGTCTTTCTCGCCCCCCCCCCCCAACCCCCGACCACCCACGTTATTCAAAAGACTGTGCTGGGCCTCTCTCCCACTCCCCCAGCATCTCTCCCACCCCCCTCTCTCTCTTCCCCCCTCTCCCCCCCTCTCTCCCCCCCTTCCTCTCTCCCCCACTCCTCTCTCCCGCCCCGCACTCTACCCCCCACTCCCCCCCTCTCTCCCCTTCCTCTCTTCGCCCCCTCCTCTTCCCCCCCCCTTCTTAAACATAGAAACATAGAAATTAGGTGCAGGAGTAGGCCATTCGGTCCTTCGAGCCTGCACCGCCATTCAATATGATCATGGCTGATCATCCAACTTAGTATCCCGTACCTGCCTTCTCTCCATACCCCCTGATCCCCTTAGCCACAAGGGCCACATCTAACTCCCTCTTAAATATAATTCTTCCCCCCCCCCCCTCTCTCCCCCCTCCCTATCTGTGTCCCTCTCTCTGTCCCTCTCTGTGCCTCTGTGTCCCCTCTCTCTCTCTCTACCCCCCTCCCTCTCTAGCCACGCCTGTGAGTTAGGGGCTATGCGTGAGTGGATTGGGCGGGGAATGGGGTAAAAGGAGTGAATGAATAATATTAATATAGGATCATGGGGGGTGGTTAGCGTGTGTGATGCCTCAGGCCACCCCCCCCCCCCCCCCCCCCCCCCCCCCCCCCCCCCCCCCGCAACCGCGGGTCCCACTTGGTCAAACTGTTGTACCTCTGGTTTGATGGGAAAGTAGAGGCAAGGGAGTAACTGGGGTGAAACTTGTCCTTGATTAGGGTGGTGGCTTTGTCAAGGCAGCGTGAAGTGCAGATGGAGTCAATGGAAGGGAGGTTGGTTTACGCGATGGTCTGGACTATTTCCACAACTCTACAATTTCTGCGGTCTTGGATGTAGCAGTTCCCCAAAGCAGGCTGTGCTAACATGCTCTCTATGGCGTATCTATAAAAGTTGGCACGGGTTGTTGGGGACATGCTGAACTTCCTAAGCCTTCTATAGGTATTAGTAGAGGTATTAGTGCATGTTTTTGGCCATAGTTTCGATGTGGCTGGTCCAGGACAAATTGATGGTGATATTTATTCTTAGGAACTTGAAGCTGTCAATCATCTCCACTTTTGCGCCATCAATGTATGTATGTGTGTACCTCTTTGTATCCTGAAGGCAATTACAATCTCCTTTTATCGCATCAGTATGAAGAAGGGTCTTGACCCGAAACGTCACCCATTCCTTCTCTCCAGAGATGCTGCCTGTCCTGCTGAATCCAGCATTTTGTGTCTATCTTCAATTTAAACCAGCATCTGCAGTTCTTTCCTGCTCAATCTCCTTTGTCTTGACATTGAGGGAGAAGTTGGTACCTTGGCACTAAGTTACAAGGTTCTCAATCTCCTCTCTGTACTGTCTCATTATTATTTGATATCTAGTCCACTACGGTGGTATTTTCTACGAGCTTGAGTTGGGTTGGTCCTTGGCTCATTGATTATGGTTTCCTGGTCAGGAAGTGAAGGATGCAGTTGAAGAGGGGAGTTCTGACTCCAAGATCCTCAAGTTTGGACATGAGCTCGGTTTGGATTATGGCACTGAAAACTGAGTTGTAGTTGATGAATAGGAGTCTGATGTAGATGTCCTTCTTACCCAAGTGATGCAAGGATCGGTGTAGGGCCAGGGAGATGGCTTCAGCCATGGACTTGTCATGGTGGTAGGCAAGCTGCAGTGGATAAGGTGGACTGGATTTAATGTGTGCCATAAACAGCCTCTCAAAGCACTTGATGAAGGTGGATGTCAAGGCCACTGGACGGTTGTCATTAAGGCATTAGATTTGGCACCGGGATGATAGTAGTGTTCTTGAAGCAGGTGCATACATCAGAATAGAGTAGGGAGATTAAAGATGTCCATGATTGAACCAGAATTTAAAATAAAGTTGGATAATGTTTTGTAATCCAGTCCTGACCCATATTTTACCAATTGCACAGATCTGGAATGTTGAATTCACCCCTATTCCATGTTGTCCACCATGAACCACTTCTCTATTCACCACATTCTGCAATTGAGTACGACTTCTATCCTAACCACTAGGTTCAAGCTACTGGACTACAGGTTGCATTCCACCCTCACTCCACCTTCTTTAGTCATGCTATGGTAGCGTGGATGCTTAACACATAGATTCATAGTCATAGAATGATACAATGTGGAAACAGGCCCTTCACCCAACATGTCCCAGCTACACTAGTCCCACCTGCAAGCATATGGTCTATATCCCTCCAAACCTGCCCTATCCATGTACCTGTCCAACTGCTTCTTAAATGTTGGGATAGTTCCTGCCTCAACTACCTCCTCTGGCAGCTAGTTCCATACATCCACCACCTTTCTTTGTGAAAATGTTACCCCTCAGATTCCTATTCAATCTTTTGCCCTTCACCTTAAACCCATGTCCCACGAGCCTCGATTCACATACTCTGGGCAAGAGACTGTGCATCTACCTATTCCTCTCATGATTTTATATAATTCTGTAAGATCACCCCTCATCCTCCTTTGCTCTAAGGAATAGAGTCCCAGCATACTCTAGTCCTGGCAACATCTTCATAAATTTTCTCTGTACCCTTTCCAGCTGACAGCATCTTTCCTTTAACATGGTGCCCAGAACTGAACACAATATTCTAAATGTGGCCTTACCAATGTCTTATACAACTGCAACATGGCCTCCCAACTTCTATACTCAATACTCAATATGCCAAAAGCATTTCTGAACACCCGATCTACCTGCGACTTCACCTTCAAGGAACCGTGCACCTGCACTCCTAGATCCCTCTGCTCTTCAACACTACCCATTGCCCTACCATTCACTGTGTTGGTCCCGCCCATGTTAGACTTCACAAAATGCACCACCTCATCTCTGCATTAAATTCCTCAACCATTCCTCAACCAATCGATCAAGACCCTGCTGCAATTTTTCACAACCTTCTTCACTATCTGCAAAACCACTCACTTTTGTATCATCTGCAAACTTGCTGATCTTCTTCAAAGTTGCTAATGTCAGGTGAAAGCCTAAATGCTGTGCCAATGTTCACAGATACGTTGCTTTGTTCCCATTTCGTACTTATGATCTATGTAGGGGTTTGGATAGATGCAAAGGAGAGTGGAATTATAACCATTCTGTTTGGTAATGGGTCAATTATTTAACTGGGGGGGGGGGGGGGGGGGGGGGGGGGGGCAATGGAGATTGGAGTCAGCAAGAATTCAAAATGGTAGAATACATAGATCAGAGGAATACAGGATTGGAGGAAGTAACAGAATTATAGGTTATGGAGATCGGACAAGCTCAAGAATCGATTTGGACAGGATACAATTTTTATTTTATATCATGAAAAGTTGTTCACAAGGAATTTTCCATTACAAAGTAGTGGCAAAGCCTTTCCTTAGGACTGTTCAAAAAATTGTTTTCTATTATTGCTACATAAGCATGGATTAGCATATAATAGGGACTAGGGGAGAATACGTGTTCGGCACGGACTAGAAGGGTCGAGATGGCCTGTTTCCGTGCTGTAATTGTTATATGGTTATTATATGGTTATAATTTAAGAATGACACGATTAATCATAATTTTTCTGTGGGTGACGGATCTACTATCGGGTACTGGCAGATTAAACATGTTGAGAATATTCATGGTCAAAGTGGGAGCCAAGTTACTTATCGATGAACTTGGGCACAGCGTGTAGGCTTTCATTCCTGCACCTGAAACCAGAGAAGGTGGAGGTTGTCAGTAATTGGACGGAGGAGGTAAGCTTAGAGGAGGAAGTTGTACTAGGTTTGCGCCAAGTTCTGCTTAGACTTCATGTGGAGAACTGTGTTCAATTCCCAGCAGTGCACTCAGGAAAGATGTATTCATCTTGGAGCTTGTCCAATGAAGGTTCACTAGAATGTTACCAGGAAGTGGCGACGCTGCACTGCAGCTGCCGCTCGCCTGCAGTCCGTTTGTCTTTTTTTTTTGTCCTGTTGTTTTAGTTTATTCCATTTATTTTATTTAGATGGTGTATGTGTGAAACATGTTTCTGGTCGTTTGGCGAAACTTGTTTTTAGTCTCTTCCTTCGGGGGGGCAGCGACCTTTTCTTGTCGTATCCCCCCCCGTCTCCGTCTCCGTCTCCGTCTGTGCTGAGGCCTGATCGTGGAGCTGGAGGCCTCCAACTCGGACCGACCTCGACGCTCCGACCCAGGACTTACCAACGCGAGGCTGGCCGACTTCGGGGCTGTGGTGGCGCTGCAGCGGCGGAGACCCGACTTCGGTGCCTCGGAGGCTCAGCTGCGGGCCCAGTGGACGACAACGTCGGGAGCTCGCAGGTCCCAGGTTGGTGACCAGTTCTCCAGAGCTCCCACAACAGCAGCTTCGTCCGCTGGACTGGAGGGCGGCAGCTTCGACCGCTCCGGGCCGCGGAGTTTGAACCGGCCCGTTCGCGGAGCTCGGATTCAACCGCAGGACTGACTTACTTACCATCACCTGGCGGGGTCACAACATCGGAAGCACTGGATCGCCTCAACGCAGAGGGAGAACAAGGAAGGAAGACATTTGCCTTCCATCACAGTGAGGAGGTGCCTGGTAGACTCACTGCGGTGGATGTTAAATCTGTGTTAAGTGTGTGTTTGGTTATTTTATTCTATGTTATGACTGCAAGGCACGAAATTTTGTTCAGACTGAAAAGTCTGAATGACAATAAAGGATACTTTGACTTTGGATCAGATGGGTAAAATGATGAGAACAGGTTTCTTAGTTTCAGTTTGCATTCACTCAAATGTGGAATACAAAGGATCTGGCAGTTTAATTTGACTGGAGTATTCCATAGCAGAGACAGAGAGACTTATTTATTTCAGTTGCCTGCATATGGAGCGAGGGAGTATTACCTTGAGACGAGAGCTAGATTGAATCTTATAACATTAGGAAGAACTTGTTCATACAGAGGAACTCTATTCTCACACCTACTGGCCCCTTCCCCACACAACATTAAATTGCTTTGGCTAAATCAAATGAAATTTGGTTACCGATCTTATTTGTTATTATTTTGTGGGAAATCGGGAAAATAATTCGAAATAAGTGGGCTCGAAAACCCAGCCTACATTTTCCTCTCAGCCTTGACGTCCAACTTTTGAAAGTTATCTATTTTAGAATTCCTCAGAGCTGACATCATGTTGGTGAGAAAGTTGTATGATTGTAAAATGATTAGCTAGCGGCATGAATCTTGATCAGTTCCATTTGCCTCTGACTGTTGTGTGGATTGAGATGTCATTAATTTCAAACATGGACATTATTGGCTTGCAGAGTGCTTGACAGAAAATGGAAAATTGAAACAGAACTTCCACAAAAATATTTGATGATTGGTATAAGCTTCATAAAGTGATCGGTTTTTTACAACCAAGGCGGCAGAATTGAATTCATTTTGGTTTGTGACTTAAGCTACTGTCCCACTTAGGAAACCTGAACGGAAACCTCTGGAGACTTTGCGCCCCACCCAAGGTTTCCGTGCGGTTCCCGGAGGTTTTTGTCAGTCTTGAAACATAGAAACATAGAAATTAGGTGCAGGAGTAGGCCATTCGGCCCTTCGAGCCTGCACCGCCATTCAATATGATCATGGCTGATCATCCAACTCAGTATCCCGTACCTGCCTTCTCTCCATACCCCCTGATCCCCTTAGCCACAAGGGCCACATCTAACTCCCTCTTAAATATAGCCAATGAACTGGCCTCAACTATCTTCTGTGGCAGAGAGTTCCAGAGATTCACCACTCTCTGTGTGAAAAAAGTTCTTCTCATCTCGGTTTTAAAGGATTTCCCCTTATCCTTAAGCTGTGACCCCTTGTCCTGGACTTCCCCAACATCGGGAACAATCTTCCTGCATCTAGCCTGTCCAACCCCTTAAGAATTTTGTAAGTTTCTATAAGATCCCCTCTCAATCTCCTAAATTCTAGAGAGTATAAACCAAGTCTATCCAGTCTTTCTTCATAAGACAGTCCTGACATCCCAGGAATCAGTCTGGAGAACCTTCTCTGCACTCCCTCTATGGCAATATTGATTGATTTATTGATTGATTGATTGAGTGATTGATTGATAGAATTTATTGCCACACAACCAGGGTCGGTGGCATTTGGGTTGTTCTAATTCTATCAATCAGTCTCCCTACCTGCTTCCACTTCCTGCAACCTCCGACAACCATCTGCAACCTCCGGGAACCGCACGGAAACCTTAGGAAGTTCTCCAGAGGTTTCCGTTCAGGTTTCCTAAGTGGGACGGGGGCGTTACTGGTACGCATTGATTATGATCGACAAGTTCCCAACCTGCAGCATCTGGTACTGGGGGCGAGCCAGATACTGATCTCTGGATCATGCATATCATGACAGAAATTGCAAAGGAGCCAGTTTAACTTCACTTTCTACAAGTCAGTGAGCAGCTGCAGCAATAAGATGTTTTATATCATCCAATACATAAAACTGTCTTGATCAACAACCTTGTCACTGAAATTAATATCCACCATCTACTGTGTATATATATCCACTATATGTTTCATCATCTCTTCAAATAGATTTCTGCAGCACCGAGCAACTTCCACAGATCACCATCATTACATAACATCCTGAATAGGCTGTTTACTGCTTTCCCTTCACCGGCACTCGATAAATATCTTAATGTTCCTATCTTGGTCTCATTGTTGAAGCAACATCAATCACTTCAACTCATGATAGCATAATGGTTATGTCACTGGACTAGTGATCTGTAGGTACAGACTAATATCTTATGGACACAGGTTTAAGTACCATATCTGGGTAATTTAAAACGATCAGATACTTAAAAACACAACTTGCTTCATTACTTTCCTTTTGGAAAGAAGGTTTGCACCTGATCTGGTCTGGATTCAGACCATAGTGACGTGTCTAAACACCACTGTGTGGCTCACTTAGACATGGGACAATTGGTGCACCTGATGTTAAGACCGATTGCAGCCGGCACTGGATTTTGACCTCACACAGATGCACCAAATCCAATCAACCATAATTATTCTACCCTCCCCCCCCCTCCATCAAACAATAGGCTAACATAGAGCTACTCACAAGATCTGAAATGTTAGACTCCACCATCATATTGTACTATAACTGGCAGGGCAGTGGTAAAAACAGTCAGATGTTGGCCTTCAAGTTTGATACTGGATTGCATGAAGTCCCATGTCATGACACTAAGTACAGGATTGGCGACTATTTACTGATTACTACCTAATACATACGCTCGGCTGAAGAAGCTGTGTAGGTTTAGGTTGAATGCTGCTTATAATAAGCACAGTGCAACAGAATGTAATCTGGTTAGTGGACTTCAGGGTCTATTGTAAGAATGGCATGGGGCATGTGTACTACTGAGCAGCCCGTCTGCAGAAGAACATGGTTACCAACAGCATATCAAGCAGGTAATGAGAGAACCTAGGGGACTACAACCCTATTTGAATTTAGTTTCGCAACAGCATATTGGTATCTTGTCAAAGTAATGTCTTGCTCTAGATATGGACTGCACACTGATAAAACTTCCCATGTTCTTGTGTAGCACTTCTATGTGAGAGAGAAAGAATAGGTTCCAGATCATTATGTCAGAGAATGGAACTGATGGGTTTACTGACACAACCTAGAACAGGTGGGCCAAATGGTCTCCTCCTAATTCATAAGAAAATATGAAAGAAGAAACCAAAAATATGAAACTATTGAGATGAATTGAAACTAGTAAGACCACACCTGGAGTATTGTGTGCAGTTTTGGTCCCCTAATTTGAGGAAGGACATTCTTGCTATTGAGGGAGTGCAGCGTAGGTTCACCAGGTTAATTCCCGGGATGGCGGGACTGTCATATGCTGAGAGAATGGAGCGGCTGGGCTTGTACACTCTGGAGTTTAGAAGGATGAGAGGGAATCTTATTGAAACATATAAGATTGTTAAGGGCTTGGACACTCTAGAGGCAGGAAACATGTTCCCGATGTTGGGGGAGTCCAGAACCAGGAGCCACAGTTTAAGAATAAGGGGTAAGCCATTTAGAACGGAGACGAGGAAACACTTTTTCACACAGAGAGTGGTGAGTCTGTGGAATTCTCTGCCTCAGAGGGCGGTGGAGGGCGGTTCTCTGGATACTCTCAAGACAGAGCTAGATAGGGCTCTTAAAGATAATGGAGTCAGGGGGTATGGGGAGAAGGCAGGAACGGGGCACTGATTGGCGATGATCAGCCATGATCACATTGAATGGCAGTGCTGGCTCGGAGGGCCGAATGGCCTCTACTCCTGCACCTATTGTCTATTGTCTATTGTATACAGTAAGACAGAATCGGAGTGGATTTTTTGCCTCAGAAGTGGACATCTGTAAGGTGTAATGGACCATGAGGAGCATCAGAATTATCGTTCAATACAATCTGTTATGCAATAGCATCCCTAGTTCTGCCATTGTTAACAAGCCAGGAATCGCCCCTTAACCCCCCCCCCTCCCCACACTTATTTATTTAATTACTTACTTATTTACTGTTATTAGTGAACCTTTTTTTTTTTTTTTTTTAGTACTTTTTGTTTTGTTTATCTTACCATATTTGTGTGGATGTGTATGTATGTGAGTGTTGTTTGGCCCCGTTTGGTTCCGACCTGATTCGGGTGGGTTGAAGGTGGGTAAGGGTAAGGGCTTTGAGGGTCATTACATACTGTTGCACAATTATCCCTTGACTGTCACTGTCTGTTATCATTTGTATGTATGCAAATTGCTGTGAAATTCAAATAAAAAGATTTAAATCAACAAGCCAGGAATCAAACCCTGTTCACTGAGAATCACATAATCTGGAAGTACAGACTAGATCTACGCATAAAGTGGAAACTGTTGAAGCTCAACTCAAGCCTTAATGAATTCTAAACAAAAAAGCAGCATGGAATAGGCAGAGCCATCATACCCTCCCATCATCTGTAGATCCAATTAAAATCAAACCCCATCCATTAAACAATGACATGTTCACCGCCAGACACATAGACTGTGTCTATATGTTGCCCTGCACCAGCTATCTAGACACTTTAAACAGATCCTGTCAAAACAGAGATATAGAACAATTGGTAGGATGAAGCCTGGAGGCAAAGAGGATCACAGCCACCTGCAAATTACCCACTTCTGGCTCCCCCACAAAAGACACGCCAATCTGACTTGGACATGTATTGCCAACATTGTCACTGTTACTGGGAGAGAGCTTTTTTTTGTTTTTTTGTTTTTTTGTACTAAATTATATGTATACACTGAGTACGAGCTGCTTTTAATCTCATTGTACATGTATAGTGACAATAAATGGCATATCATATCTATATCTAAAGAATGTGCTCATTTAACAGCAGCAGTTCAGGGCAATGGTTCACCAGCATCTTCTCGAGGCCAGTTAAAGGATGGCATTAAACATTGCTGTCAGTGATCTTCTTCCTCTTGGGTTTGAGGCAGCAAAGGTCCGCAGCAGGGTGATGCCATCCGGTTCGACATCCGTAGGTGCCCGCCCTACAAAGGGCGCATGCTCCGGGTTGGCGCCAAGCTGTTGCGCTGCGGCTGTTTCTGTTTGTTGTCGTTCACCTTGACTGAGGTCGGTTGACAGGGCTCACCGGAATGAATTTAAATAGTTTCATAATCACCCTCCAAAATGGGCTAGAAATAGCACGGACAACCTGCATCAGAACACACAATTTGACGAGAAAGGTTTATTTGAAAAAAACATATTTGATTGAAAATAGCTGAGGCAAGAAAACATTTGTTTCAAGCACAAACCTACACTAATATATTGATAAAACAAGACATATACAACAAAGAAAAAAGGAATTGTCAGGAGAATAGTGATGGTCATTGCTGCTGGCATTTCAAGATCAAGCCTATAATAGATGGAAAGTAATCTGCATTTATCTTCAGGAAAGACAGTACTAAAGGGAGATAGGGAGAGATGGAGCAACATTCATTTGCATTGTCCTACACGCTCGTATTGGTGTTGGTTTATTATTGTCACGTGTACACAGATGCAGTGAAAGACTTTGCATGTTATCCAGTCAAATTGTACCACACATGATTACAATCTAGCCAAACATCAGTACAACATGCCCTGAAATGGAACAATGAGATTCTTACTTGCAGCAGCACAACAGATATCGTACTCTGAATATCGTAAACATCATAAACACCATAATAAACAGCAATAAAGAAGTTCAGTATACCAACATATACAAATATACACAAACAATAAAAATACAAAAATAATGCCCCCAACTCCATGGAGTTGGGGGCATTATTTTTGTATTTTTATTACTGGAGTTTATTTGGAGGTTGTAGTGTCAACAAAATAGAGAGAGTACAGAGGAGATTTACTAGAATGTTGCCTGGGTTTCAACAACTAAGTTACAGAGATAGGTTGAATAAGTTAGGTCTTTATTCTCTGGAGCGCAGAAGGTTGAGGGGGGACTTGATAGAGGTCTTTAAAATGATGAGAGGGATAGACAGAGTTGATGTGGACAAGCTTTTCCCTTTGAGAATAGGGAAGATTCAAACAAGAGGACATGACTTCAGAATTAAGGGACAGAAGTTTAGGGGTAACATGAGGGGGAACTTCTTTACTCAGAGAGTGGTAGCGGTGTGTGGAATGAGCTTCCAGTGGAAGGGGTGGAAGCAGGTTCGTTGGTATCATTTAAGAACGAATTGGATAGGCATATGGATGAGAAGGGAATGGAGGGTTATGGTATGAGTGCAGGCAGGTGGGACTAAGGGAAAAAAAAATTGTTCGGCACGGACTTGTAGGGCCGAGATGGCCTGTTTCCGTGCTGTAATTGTTATATGGTTATATGGTTATTAGTGTTGTTGAGAAGAAGCTGCTCCTGAGCCTGGACATTACAGTATTCAGGCTCCTGTGCCTTCTTCCCCGTGGCAAGAGTGAAATTATAATGTGTCCAGGATGGTACAGGTCTCTGGTGATGCTGGCTGCCTTATTGAAGCAGTGACTCCTGTAGATCCGTGTTTAAGAAGGAACTGCAGATGCTGGAAAATCGAATGCTGGAGAAACTCAGCGGGTGCAGCAGCATCTATGGAGCGAAGGAAATAGGCAACGTTTCGGGCCGATACCCTTCTTCCTGTAGATCCCTTTGATTGTGTGTAGGTCAGTACACGTGATGGACTGGGCAGTGTTTATCACTTTTCCCAATCTACTTCATTCCTGGACGTTCGAGTCAGTGTTACAACTGCAGAGAAAGTGCCGTTTGTTAAACAGTACAAGGGCCACAATGAGGTAGGATCAGGTTTTCGGTAGAAATTGTTCCTATATGTGGTGGTACATGCTTTCAAGCTTTTGTATGGTCTTGAGAGGGGAGAAGACGGAATGACTGGGATGTAAGTGGTCTTTGATTATAGTGGAGTCGTTGAGGGGTGGTTGGTTAATGTGTCGGACTGGTCTACATCCACAATGCTGTGCAAATTCTTGCAGTCTTAGGCGGAGCCCTGTCAGATCCTTGCCTGGATCCGAATGTAATAAACATCCTAATATTAGTGTGTCACCTTTCTCCAACAGCTTGCGTCTTAAGCCATTTGATCTGCAACTTTGTACAACCTTTGCACGCATGGGTTTGAATCCCATCGCCATCACCAGACATGCTAACATTTGGATGTCAAGGAATGGTGGATGAATAAATCAGAGCATTTATGTTTAGTGTCCATGAAGTGTGTTTATTACATTCGGACCAAGGCGAGAATCTGACAAGCCCAACCAAATTTTCATGAATCCCACTAGGAGGCTTTATATAATGCATTGATAGAAATTAGTAAGATTCGATGGAGACATGCAGAACTTCCTCAGTTTTCTAGTGAAGTGAAGATGTCAGTGTGTTTTCTTGGCCAGACCATTAATGAAACGTAGAAACATAGACAATAGGTGCAGGAGTAGACCATTCGGCCCTTCGAGCCAGCACCGCCATTCAATATGATCATGGCTGATCATCCAACTCAGTATCCTGTACCTGCCTTCTCTCCATACCCCCTGATCCCTTTAGCCACAAGGGCCACATCTAACTCCCTCTTAAATATAGCCAATGAACTGGCCTCAGCTATCTTCTGTGGCAGAGAATTCCACAGATTCACCACTCTCTGTGTGAAAAATGTTTTTCTCATCTCAGTCCTAAATGATTTCCCCCTTATCCTTAAACTGTGACCCCTTGTTCTGGACTTCCCCGACATCGGGAACAATCTTCCTGCATCTAGCCTGTCCAACCCCTTAAGAATTTTGTAAGTTTCTATAAGATCCCCCCTCAATCTTCTAAATTCTCGCGAGTACAAGCCGAGTCCTTCCAGTCTTTCTTCATATGAAAGTCCTGACATCCCAGGAATCAGTCTGGTGAACCTTCTCTGTACTCCCTCTATGGCAAGAATGTCTTTCCTCAGTTGGACCAGTACAATTGTTTGTGACGTTTACACCCAGGAACATGGTGGTCTCGACCTTTCCACAACAGCATTGTTGATGCAGATTGTTGCTTGTACATAAGCCCATTTCCTGAAGTCAATGAGTAGCTCCTTCACCTCGCTGAGACAAAGACTATACTTTTGTCAACATATTAAAAAGCTCTCTACCTTCATCCGTCTCATCATTGTTCGAAATCTGTCCCACTTTGACAATGACACTTTGCAAACTAGTAAATGGGAGTTTGAGTAGAATTTGGCCACGGAATGGAGATTGTATAGGGAGTATAGTAAAGGGCTGATAACACATCCTTGCAGAACATCCTTGGGAATTGTCATGGAGGATGTGGAGAGGGATGATTAACTTTCGAGTTCAGTTGAGAAATGTAATTAAAGTTTCATGCCTTTGTTTAGATAGAATTTCCATCCAAGTCTGAGACTCGCCCCTATTAACACCTCTCTTTGCATAATTAGGCGCAGATTTTTCCATGCAAATCCCAGAACAGATGGTAGAAGAGATGAGAATATTGCATGGAGGTAGTACGAGATGCCCTCTTGATTTCTGAAGTTGAGCGCCACAAAGTTCAACACATGTCCACTTTATCAACACTGTACTTCACAAGGGAGTGCTTACTGTAAAATCCCTGGCTGCTTGCAAAGAAAAATATCCCTGCTCCCCTGGCACCAATTGTTCCAGTGTGGGCTGCATGAAAATAATTCAGCATATTCAGGAAGATAAAATGGGCACAGAGAATATTTTAGTTTTGTCCCAAAGCTGTTAACTCGCAGAGTCATATCTGAGTTCTGCTAATGGTGAATATTTCTGAAAAGCAAATAATAAATTCAGGTCACTGGTCAAAGCAAGTCTCCCCTAAATGACTGATGAAGATACTTTATCCTTTGGTAAAATAATCTTATTTGCACTTACTTTGTTGTAACTATTTTACAAAAGTTACATGTAATGTTGAATATTTTAACAAATCACATTAAATGACATAGGTTTCAAAATACCTTGATAGTACAAACTCTTGCCTTCTGCTTTTCCATTATTTTGTGATATCACAAGTTGCTGGTAATCAAATTAATTAAAAAAATAAAATTCTAAGTTTGCAACAGAGGTAAATATTGCATATTCACACGAATCCTTACAATTAATAAATAATGCACTTTTTTCTCAGTCAGTTCTGACTGAAACATGTTCCAAATCAGTAAACACATGAAGCAACATCACTGCAGAAATTGTGCAGTTCCCTTGAGACTCAAGCTTGTTACTCTGAATCTCTCCACACCCTATAAAATTATAATCGGAGGTGAATTTCAGGAACTTTTACTCTTTGTACAAAGAGGAATTAGTGGAGCACAAAATTGTCTTTAATCTTGTTTTAAAACGTGAAAAATTGATAACAAAACTGAAAAATCGTTCCTTTTATATCCATCAATTCCATCTTTGGATCTATTTGCTTGAAATTTCTGATTGTATTCTGTGCTGGTCTGTGCCATTCTCCAGCACAGATTTCTTAATCAGCATAAAAAATACAAATGAAAAATACGAATCATTGTTTTCTTGGCATTGGTGCTTAACAAGTGATTAATATTCCTAGCCACCTATACGTTTAAAGATTGTCATAGGTAAGACTTCTGAGATCAAAACCTGCTGGAGGTGCAGTGGGTCTGGGTGTTGTGTGTGTGCAGGAAACTGAGGGACAAATTGAGATCAGAATATCAACCCATGTTAGGTACCACATATCGATAACAAGAGCATTGTATCAGCTTAACGATGGATGCAGTAGACTACAATTACTCTCTGTAGCTGAGACATTGGACATTATGCAATCCAATTCCAACTATACATGAGTTTCATTCCTAGGTGCAAAGTCACGGCATGCTCTTCATGCCAATGAACCTCACCTTTTCCCGATGCACAGATGATACACTGTCCATTTCTGCCATTACTGATGTAAAATGGAGCAACATATCATAACCTGTCTCGAGAAGAATCAGGAGCACATTCTGCCGGAACAAGGATCCTGAGCCGAAACATCACCTATTCATCTTTTCCAGAGATGCTGCCTGACCCGCGAGTTACCTCAGCACTTGGTGCCTTCAGCACATTCTGCTATTTTAAGGAAGGCACATTAGAATACTTGACTGAACTTTCTAACGTTTTCCAAACCATGGAGCATGCCACAACTAACAATGAGTACTCACACACACATTTAATGGGGACTCATTCCAAGTTGACAACGGGGAAGGAAGAGGCATCTTATTGTTACGTTACTGGAATGTCAATGTAGCCATGACTGGTCATCCAGAGTAGATCAGCAAATTTGGGACAGGAAGCAAATGCATATACATCAGTACTTCTGGACAGCCTTCAAAAACACTATATCCTACTTAGATTTCTCTGGTGAGCAACATACTTCCAGACTCAATGTTTTCTAAAGCTGTGATCACTGAGATATGTGAAATGCTGCCAGAAGAATTATGGCCATGCTGTCGTGCTTTCTCTGTAAAGATCAAGGGCTTATTGACTGTCAATTTCCAAGCAGTAGCAGCAGATTTCTGTCACGTCTCCCAATTTGCTGCTCACTGTTGCAACACGGGTGAAGGAGCGATTTCATCCATTTCGATTTGCGTGAAAAACGTGTAGCATCTCAGGCGTTGGTCCTGGTGAATCAACTGGGTTTAATGTCAATGCAGACAGCCATTGACTGCGGTGATCTGCATCATTTAATTTACTTTAATTTGCTAATCCATCCCTTTAGTTTACAGATTGTTGCAGATCTGGAAAATAATTTCCTAGTGATCAATGGTATCTTTTTGCAAATACATGACACCTCTAACCTGATGGAGTGGCTGGACATTTTCAAAGCCCGGATGGATGGATACTTGGACATGGAGCCAAGCCCCTATTTTATTGGCCACTTATACCAGTAAATTCCCCAAACACCCCAGCTAAACACAGGAACAAGATCCAAAAGATTGTAGTGGCAAATGTCATAGATCTCTTGAATGTTTCTGGAGATACATTTCAGAAAGCATCCATGAAATGTGAAGGTTCCATTGGAGTGTTCTGCAGGCTGCACCATCTTTCCGATCAAAGGCTGCGGCCACTGCTCTGGGGAAGAAGATCAAGGAGACCTAGAGACTGATAGCTATGAAGACAAGCATGAGGAAGAAGGCAGCTGCTAGGTTACTGCCCTTGATCTGAACCAGCACAAGGAAGGAGGCAGAGGCCAGGGTAATGTTCTTGATCAGCGTGCACAATCTCATGTTCAAGAAGGAACTGCAGATGCTGGAGAATCGAAGGTAGACAAAATTGCTGGAGAAACTCAGCGGGTGCGGCAGCATCTATGGAGCGAAGGAAATAGGCTTTAGACTGAAGAAGGGTTTCGGCCCGAAACGTTGCCTATTTCATTTGCTCCATAGATGCTGCCGCACCTGCTGAGTTTCCCCAGCAATTCCGCTACATTCTATCAACATCTGACAATCTCGCCTTCCCAGGAATTAACCTTGTGAACCTACACTGCACTCCGTTTATAGCAAGAATGTCCTTCCTCAAATTTGGAGGCCAAAAGTGTACCCAATACTCCAGTTGTGGTCTCACTAGAGCCCTGTACAACTGCAGAAGGACCTCTTTGCTCCTATACTCAATTCCTCTTGTTATGAAGGCCAACATGCCATTTGCTTTCTTCACTGCCTGCTGTACCTGCATGCTTTCTTTTAGTGACTGATGAACAGGGACCCCCAGATCCCGTTGTACTTCCCCTTTTCCCAACGACACCATTCAGATAATGCTGCCTTCCTGTTTTTGCTACCAAAGTGGATAACCTCACATTTATCCATATTAAACTGCATCTGCCATGCATCTGCCCACTCACCCAACCTGTCCAAGCCACATTGCATTCTCATAGCATCCTCCTCACAGTTCACACTGCCACCCAGCTTTATGTCATCTGCAAATTTGCTAATGTTACTTTTAAGCCATTCATCTATATCATTGATGTATATTGTAAATAGCTGCAGTGCCATCACTGAGCCTTGCAGTACCCCACTAGGCGCTGCCTGCCATTCTGAAAAAGACCCGTTAATCCCTACTCTTTGTTTCATGATTGTTTAAAAATTGCTAGTTGATATTGGTTACATGAAGTTTCATAGATTCATAGAAAATAGGTGCAGGAGTAGGCCATTCGGCCCTTCGAGCCTGCACCGTCATTCAATACGATCATGGCTGATCATCCAACTCAGTATCCTGTACCTGCCTTCTCTCCATACCCCCTGATCCCTTTAGCCACAAGGGCCACATCTAACTCCCTCTTAAATATAGCAAATGAACTGGCCTCAACTACCTTCTGTGGCAGAGAATTCCAGAGATTCGCCACTCTTTTTGTGAAAAATGCTTTTCTCATCTCGGTCCTAAAAGATTTCCCCTTTATCCTTAAACTGTGACCCCTTGTCCTGGACTTCCCCAACATCGGGAACAATCTTCCTGCATCTAGCCTATCCAACCCCTTAAGATCCCCCCTCAATCTCCTAAATTCTAGCGAGTACAAGCTGAGTCTATCCAACATTATTTCATATGAAAGTCCTGACATCCCAGAGAAGTTATTTTAGGAACTGTTCATACTTTGCATGCTAGGCATTCTTTAGCATGTATGAGGTTTTTTTTTGATGCGGTGTCAACATATGACTCACAGATAAACATCTGGAACATTTGCCTATTTCCTTCGCTCCATAGATGCTGCTGCACCCGCTGAGTTTCTCCAGCAATTTTGTCTCCCTGCACAATCTCATGCCCAGTGGCAATGAAGGGATGTTAAAGGCTTCCAATCGAGAGGAGATTTTCATCAGTGCCCTTTAAGATTCTACAATGTAAACAAATTTCCTGTCTCCACATTTGTAACAATAACAAACGGTAATCAGAATTCGGATGTCTGAGACGCTACAACTTGAAAATATTAGATTCGTCTTAGCAGAAATACCAGATCATTTTTCAAAGACATGGACACCATTCATTGAGTTACTACAAGGATAGTATGGTGCAACACAATTTTGGAGTTAAATCTAATTACGAGTTGGGTGATGGGTGGGAAGAGATGCGAAGCAGGTATATCATCACTTTTTTTCTTTTTTTTTTCCTTTCTGTTTTGGTCTTTTTATTTATTCTCTATTTCTTTTACTTACTTACTCTTTGGCTACACCACTTTGGTAGTCTAGGCTTTCTATCCTTGCACATCTCACATTTTCTCTCTCTTGCTTTTTCTTTCTTCTTTTCCCTTAACTATAGCTAAAAAGAAATTGCCTAAAACTAGGTGCCTAAAATTGCCTTGCATCCTGGTGTGCACAAATAATATTCAGAAGATGATTCCTTGACAGTATTATGGCTTGATACAAATCCTTCACATTTCCTCATGTGTGACATCCTGCTGTAATTATTGTCCCCTTTGCACAAAAACATTTCCCTCGGATCAGCTTCACTCTTGTGACTGGATGTTGGTTGAGAACTTGAAGCCTTTTGTCTGTTCTTCGTTGAGGATGGCTGGGCAGCAACGACATTCACTGTGATCATGGCTGATCATCCACAGTCAATACCCCGTTCCTGCATTCTCCCCATATCCCCTGACTCCACTATCTTTAAGAGCCCTATCTAGCTCTCTCTTGAAAGCATCCAGAGAACCGGCCTCCACCGCCCTCTGAGGCAGAAAATTCCACAGATTCACAACTCTCTGGGTGAAAATGTTTTTCCTCATCTCGTTCCAAATGGCCTACCCCTTATTCTTAAACTGTGGCCCCTGGTTCTGCACTCCCCCAACATCGGGAACATGTTTCCTGCCTCGAGCATGTCCAAGCCCTTAACAATCTTATATGTTTCAATAAGATACCCCCTCATTCTTCTAAATTCCAGTGTATCCAAGCCCAGTCACTCCATTCTTTCAACATATGACAGTCAATATGAATGTGGCTGGATAGGTTTGTCCAGTTAATACGTTTTTGTAGTGATATGCAGTTCTGTAGGATTATGAATGTTCTTCTGACATTACTGCAGACTGCAGGGATTCACACTTGCCTACCAATATCCACTGCCTGTCCAAGCATCACAGAACAAAGGATTGTGCCTCTTGGCATGTCTTGCTGCTTTCTAGCTGTACTTCTCTTATTGTTAAGTGTTTGCAGCTGTTTTTATTTGGTCTTGGTTCCCATTGGGAAACCTGAATATCCCACTCTATCTCTTGATTTGAATGTAATTCACCCTAATGGCATGTTTAACTAAGTTATGGACAACTCTGTAAAGAGTTACGCCAACACTTTGTACATCATTGTTTGTAGAGGACCCAAATGGCCACTCGCATTAAATGAGGCTTTGACTTAGTGTCTAACAAAAAAAATGCAATCCAAAGTTTACACATCTGTGCCTTATTATTTAATGACTTCTGTTGAACACACTTACTAACTTAAAAAAGTATATTCCTGTAATTGGAATTTTACAAAGACCTGCAGTTGTGGAAATTATTGAGCTGGATGTCACTTGTTTATAGGTCACATAAGGTTACTTTATTGTTTGCCTAATGATCAGATTAAAATTCACCAAGTCTTGTTTCACCTCAAGTGCTTTACCTGCAGCCATTGCATTAAGTGGAGCAATGCAGTAACTCCTCACGCTGTGGAACCTGAAGCCCTGTGTTGGGACTGTCTTGAAGGACTTTTGATGGATCACGTTGTCAAAGGCCTTGTAAACTTTTTATTACATGGTCTTTAAAGCAGATTTTAAAACTTTTGAAAATTGTAAAAGTATTTTTTAAACCAAGCCTATCTTATATAAGATAGACACAAAAAGCTGGAGTAATTCCGCGGGACAGGCAGCATCTATCGAGAGAAGGAATGGGTAACGTTTCGGGTCTGCAGTTTTATGTTGGGGTGTGTGTGTGGGAGGGGGGGGGAAACTTTTGAATCTCTCCCTGCACTGGATACCCGACCTTTTCTCGTCGGGTCTCAGGTGTCGTTGAGGCCGCAACGAGGAGCGGCCTCCAACGGGAAGAAGCCGGGGACTCTGGTGCCGACTCACCGTTGCCGTCGCGGAGCTGGCCGAGACCGGAGCGGGTGGAGCGGTGGAGGAGCGCTGCCGCTGCCGCTGCTGCTGCTGCTGCTGCTGCTGCCGATGCCGCTGCTGCTGCTGAGTCGGAGGCTGCTACTGCGGGTCTGCGGACGGCTCGGACGACCCCGCGCGGCTCCCTGGAGGGAGACTGCTTTTCGGGGCTCCTGCAACGGCGAATTCTCCCGCCCGTGTTGCGGGGTCGAAGAGCTCCTGGAGCGGGGCCTAACACCATTGCCCCGCGCGGCTGGAACGGCCGCGGGACTTTGCGAGCGCACACCGGGGGCTCCAACATCAAGACCCGGTGTGCGACCTCGCACCACCTGGCGTGGCTTCAATGGCCGCGGGACAATCGCCATCGCCAGCTGGGGGCTTTGACTTTGACTCTGACATCGGGGGGGGGGGGGGAGAGTGCAGTGGAGAGATAAGTCTTTTTTGGCCTTCCATCACAGTTATGTGATGGATGTTTATGTTAAATGTAATTATGTTGTGTCTGGGGTCTATTTGTGTGTAATGTATGGCTGCAGAAACGGCATTTCGTTTGGACCTCCAGGGGTCCAAATGACAATTAAATTGACTCTTGACCCTTGACTCTTGACTTGTAACGTTTCGGGTCGAAACTCTTCCGAAACATCACTCATTCCTTCTCTCCAGAGATGCTGCCTGTCCCGCTGAGTTACTCCAGCTCTTTGTGTCTATCTTCGGTTTAAACCAGCATCTGTAGTTCCGTCTTATGTAACTTGATTCAAACCTAATATTAATTAAAATAAAACATAACTTGTTCATTTATCTTTACATCAGGATCAGAATGAAGGTGGGCTCAATATCTATATCACTAAAAGTCTGATCTTGACCTCTTCCTGTTGTTCTGTATGTTGATTTTAGAAAAAACGCTGCCACTTACGGCTGTGATTTTTGGCCATCTTACTCAGTCTCCCTCCGCTGTGCAGGACAAGAGGATTTTTACCATTGATTAAAAATAAAAGAGTTATTAGAGTTTAAAAAATGTTGAGATTCTCTCTCCTGTCAATCAGGCCATGAAGGCCATGCCCCTTCTGGTGGAAGGGAGGGGGGGGACTATAAAACCCAGAAGTGTGGGTGTGGCTCAGTCTCTGCAAGATGGAGGAGGGAGAGGTCACGACTCGCTGTCTTGCACCCTCCTTGAAATGGTATGAAAATGGTATGAAATTGCATAGCAAAAGGATTAGAGTATAAGAGCAGGGAGGTTCTACTGCAGTTGTACAGGGTCTCGGTGAGACCACACCTGGAGTATTGCGTACAGTTTTGGTCTCATAATCTGAGGAAAGACATTCTTGCCATAGAGGGAGTACAGAGAAGGTTCACCAGATTGATTCCTGGGATGGAAGGACTTTCATATGAAGAAAGACTGGATAAACTCGGCTTGTACTCGCTAGAATTTAGAAGATTGAGGGGGATCTTATAGAAACTTACAAAGTTTTTAAGGGATTAGACAGGCTAGATGCAGGAAGATTGTTCCCGATGTTGGGGAAGTCCAGAACAAGGGGACACAGTTTAAGGATAAGGGGGAAGTCTTTTAGGACCGAGATGAGAAAATCATTTTTTACACAGAGAGTGGTGAATCTCTGTAATTCTCTGCCACAGAAGGTAGTTGAGGCCACAGTTCATTGGCTATATTTAAGAGGGAGTTAGATGTGGCCCAATGTGGCTAAAGGGATCAGGGGGTATGGAGAGAAGGCAGGTACAGGATACTGAGTTGGATGATGAGCCATGATCATATTGAATGGCGGTACAGGCTCGAAGGGCCAAATGGCCTACTCCTGCACCTATTCTCTATGTTTCTATGTTTCTATGCACTTGAGTTTGGTGGCCTTGCACTCTGCTTGAACTGGTAAGAAACTGCACATTAAATTTGGTGGCCTTGCACCCTGCTTGAAATGGAATATCCGTGAGTCAACTGTCAGCCCACCAGCCGTGAGTGAGTGAGCTGCCAGCACAATAGGCTTGAGTGACTAAGCTGCCAGCCCAAGAATCCATTCGGACCACAATGTCCATACTAGCCCTCTGGAAATCAGTCCCTTCAGCCCACAACACCCATATTAGCACTCCAGAACCCCCCCCCCCCCCCCCCCCCCCCCCCCCCCCCCCCCCACTGGCCACCAATATTGGAATTGGTGGAGAGGTGGAATATTTTATTGGAGGACCAACCCTCCCGTGTGAACATGGGACCCAACGGGTCCCACTTAGTCTAGTAATGCATAAAACCTTGAGTCATACTCCTAGTGTATCCAGTCCTCAGCTTAGGGAAATCTGCAAGGGCTCAATGATGAATCCAGGAGTACGTGGTGAAATATGCTGCACTACAGCTGGTGGGCAGTTCTCCATGGAACTGCTGGCCAGCCATTACCAACATGTGTTAGCTTGACATGAGTTTGACATTGGAAGTTACTTAGGAACACAATGCCTTTAGGAACTAGGAGCAGACCATATCTTCAGGCGTTCTCTTGATGAGTTTCAACAGCTGGTACAATCAATTTATACAAATCCAAAAGTGCATGAACATTGAATTCCTTGTGGTCTGACCAAAAAGTGTAATTTTTCATTATATTCATTTATTTGGATGCTTGATCATGGGAAATGCAGTGGCGAGAATTATACATGGTCTATCGTATGACGACAGATGGCGCAATGGGCTAAGTGTTCGGCTGGCGACCGGAAGGTAGCCGGTTCGAATCCCGTTTGGAGTACATACTGTCGTTGTGTCCTTGGGCAAGACACTTCACCCACCTTTGCCTGCGTGTGAATGTGTGTGAGTGATTGGTGGTGGTCGGAGGGGCCGTGGGCGCAGATTAGCAGCCACGCTTCCATCAGTCTGCCCCAGGGCAGAAGTAGCTCACCACCACCAAGTGTGACTGAGGAGTGAATGAATAATGCGATGTAAAACGCCTTGAGTATCTAGAAAGGCGCTATATAAATCCCATCCATTATTATTATTATTATTATCATTAATTAAATATCCTGTTCAGTTGATACTTCAAGTTGCAAAACTCTTCATATCCCCCCCCCCGATACAACTTGGTGGCTGTTCATAAAAGTGATGACATGGCATATTATGATTAGAAACCTCATGAGTAATGATTGGCAAGAATAGAAAGTAAACCAACCAAGCATAAAGGAGAGCTTTTACAGCTGAGGCGATTGGCACATTCACCTGAGGTAAATCCCATTGGGCTTTCAGCCAGCATTTGGCTCGCACTGTTTCCGATTCTATTGGATCTAAGAAAATGTAGATCACTGATTCTTGCTGAGCAGAGACAGGGCAGAGAGCTTATTCTTGATAATTCTGCCACCTAGTTTTGTATTGTATTAATTACGTTACTGTACTGCTTGTACGAAGTGCGCTGACTATATATAAAAAAATACAGAGATAGCTTTGAGCAGTGTATTAGGTATTTGGAAACCTGGCAGGGAAGATGGATGGCTAATGCTCCAAACTGTATACTGCATCAAGCCTGTCACTTTTTCTGTGTGAAAATTATGATTACTGAAGGTGTTAAATGATTTTTTGAGTGCAGCTTTTCAGAGTGGAGAGCCAGGCATTTATCTTGAAGCTGCCTCAAAGTCAGACTGTGAAGACTGGATTGCAGCACTCCAAGAAGCAAACTCTGAAGGTTTGCAAAGGAGAATTGCCTACCTTCAGCAACTCATTATGGAAATCAAAGATAATGCAAGTCCAGATGAGGTCCATCAGATTCTCCCTCTACCAGAGATACAATCTCCACTGATAGGTAAGATTTCCACTACATTGCAAGATTAAAAATCATTTTAAGTATCTAAGGGCCTTAAGGTTACATTTATGATTTGCTTAATTATCAGATTTAAATTAAAATGTAAAAAAAGTGATATACTTGGGCATGCAGAATGTTTTTATTAGATGGAATGGAACTTATTGAATTAATTTGAATTGCCATGATGAAAACCATTGAAAATTATTTTGCTTAAAATTATTCTTATATTAATCTTAAATAAAAATCTTCAGAGTTTGGGATAGAATATGTGAGAATGCATTATGTATATACAACTGTCTAATGTATTTTAATTGCAACTCCAGTTTAAATTATTACCACAAATAGAATAAGATGACTGTTAGTAATTATCTACTGGTGTCTATCGTTAACACATTTGAAAAATCTCTCTCAATGAATAATAACATATTTGAACATAAATTGGTTATTGAAGGTTATTTGTTGTGATACAGGTTTGCACTGTAGTTAGGATTCTATCACATACCCTTCCTGGCAGCAAAAAATAAATAAACATTGTTTTAAAGTGATGCAAACACCCACAAAAAAACAGCAATTCACAAACACAAATTACTGAAAACAATATTAACATTTTAACTTCTTAAATAATTTTGTGTACATTTATTACCGAGTTACACCAGTTATTACTGTGAATGCAGAGTGTATTGCAGTGATTCATTTATCATAGTATTGTTTCTTTGGTATCAAGCTCATCAAATGATATTAATGTGTAGTCTATAATCCCTCATTGCTGGCAGCTGATGTGAAGTGGGTGTAAAAGGACAGCGCTGCTGGGGGGGAGAGTTCCTTTCACAGGATCCGGGGAGTCTGGCTCAGGGAAGGAAGTGGGACCCACCTCAGCGCCTTCTGCCAGCCCGCTCGCCAGCCAGGCGCGGTGTCATTCGGCACAGGCGCAACCGGTGGAGTTGGTAGTTGGCGGGTAGCTACTGGGCGGAAGGCTGTGTAGATTAGTGCATGCTCCTTTAACATAGTGACCTCACCACTACTAACCACTCCCCATTATCTTCAGTATAACTGTAGCCTCCCCACGTCTCTCTCTCTCTCTCTCTCTCTAGCTCCAGTGACAGACCATGGACAGCTAGGGCACTGTGTGTGTTTTATACCAGTATCTATAATAAAACATGTAGTGAAGACATAACGTGTTTGGAAGTCTTTATAGGCTGGCTGCTCCATCCATCCCGTCCTCTCCCTCTCCCTCTCCCTCTCCCCCTCCCTCCCCCTCTCCCTCTCCCTCTCCCTCTCCCTCTCCCTCTCCCCCTCCCCCCTCCTCCTCCCCCTCCCCGACCTGGGCACTACAGCCAGTCCCGGGGCACGCAGGCGATGCAGCCCCCCGGACTAAAACCAAACCCTTGATCCTGTCCCGCCATCCTTTTTCCAAAATGTAGCAACTTAAATTGGGGGTGCGTCTTCGATGCAGGTGCGTCTTCATTGCCGGGAATATACGGGTAATGTTCAAAATCCATTGAGAATTCACCAGGTTGCTCCCTGAAATTGTGCCTGGAAGTGCCGGCGGAATGTACGGCAAAAAGAGAAATAGTTCCATGTTCATCAAATCTGAAATTAGTAAATTAGAAATGAGTAAGGTAAAAGTTTTAGTAAGTATGCAGATGATACCAAGATAGGGGGTGTTGTGGATAATGAAGAGGATTTCCAAAGTCTACAGAGTGATTTAGGCCATTTGGAAAAATGGGCTGAAAGATGGCAGATGGAGTTTAATGCTGATAAATGTGAGGTGCTACACCTTGGCAGGACAAATCAAAATAGGACGTACATGGTAAATGGTAGGGAATTGAAGAATACAGTTGAACAGAGGGATCTGGGTATAACCGTGCATAGTTCCTTGAAGTGGAATCTCATATAGATAGGGTGGTAAAGAAAGCTTTTGGTATGCTAGCCTTTATAAATCAGAGCATTGAGTATAGAAGCTGGGATGTAATGTTAAAATTGTACAAGGCATTGGTGAGACCAAATCTGGAGTATGGTGTACAATTTTGGTCGCCCAATTATAGGAAGGATGTCAACAAAATAGAGAGAGTACAGAGGAGATTTACTAGAATGTTGCCTGGGTTTCAACAACTAAGTTACAGAGATAAGTTGAATAAGTTAGGTCTTTATTCTCTGGAGCGCAGAAGGTTAAGGGGGGACTTGATAGAGGTCTTTAAAATGATGAGAGGGATAGACAGAGTTGATGTGGACCAGCTTTTCCCTTTGAGAATAGGGAAGATTCAAAGAGGACATGACTTCAGAATTAAGGGACAGAAGTTTAGGGGTAACATGAGGGGGAACTTCTTTACTCAGAGAGTGGTAGCGGTGTGGAATGAGCTTCCAGTGGAAGTGTTGGCGGCAGGTTCGTTGGTATCATTTAAAAATAAATTGGATAGGCATATGGATGAGAAGGGAATGGAGGGTTATGGTATGAGTGCAGGCAGGTGGGACTAAGGGAAAATAATTGTTCGGCACGGACTTGTAGGGCCGAGATGGCCTGTTTCCGTGCTGTAATTGTTATATGGTTATATGGTTAAAAGACAGGGAAAAAAACACCTGTCAAATGAAGGGGCACCATAAATCAGCATTTGTTCCTGTAGCTCTGATCTCAGGAAGTAGCCGTTAATGGGTTGTGCCGCAGTAGAAACAGCATTCGTTCAGCCGCAGGGTACTGTTGGATAAGGATTAAGTATACACCACAGAGATGGGAAGGGGAGAAGCAAGGTCCTCGAAGGTGAGACGGAGGCAAGGCACGCACAGAGTAGCAATCAAACGCTAGTGCTCTCAAAGTCAAGAGTCAGAGTCACACTAACTCTCAGAAATCCCGCCTCAGGAATCTTGCAAGGTGTCTCTGCTGGGATATGTTGAACACAACAATCTTTTGCTTACTGCTGGATATCAGGAGTTTTGAAAGGCTCCATTGGGAAAGTAGGAAACCTTTTACTAATGAGAAACGTGATGTTAGCATTCACACAAGGGAGGTATTTGGTGACACTTCAATGTTGCAGGGGTCCATAAAAGGCAATGCTCATATAGGTAGCTAGATCCACGGCAACATCTTTAATAATTCACTAATCCATTATTGCTCTTTGCATGACAAGGCTGCCTTTTACATGCTCTCTTCCTCAGAAGCCTATACAGCTTTGTCTTCCCCCAGTGCTCAGACTTTGCCTTACATTATTGTAGCACACACTTGTTATTGCTGTGTAATAATGTGACCCTTTGAGTGTGGCTTCCTGAGGTCTGAGCTGAGAGGGAGTTACTACATACACAGGAAGCCCAAACCCTAACAGTAACTCTTCCTGAAACACTGTCCATTATGTGATCGTAAAGCTTTTAAAACACCATTTGGTGAGATTGCTAACACCATTTTGTTGCCAGAGAACGGATAGAGATGAATTTTCAGGCAGTTATCTTTCCCCATGAGTGGGATGGTGGGCTTGCAGAGATGATAGTTTAAAACAGTATTCAGGGTGATAAGACTATGAATTAAATTGGTCTTTTCAAATTAAGATTGATATTTTTGCATTGCTCTATTGCTTTTTGTTGGATTAAGATATTTCCCATTTCATGAAAGATAACAAGGAAAAAAAGGTGATGGTAGAAAGGAAATAACGTTAATGTTTTTAACACTTATGCACATGCTGCACAAACTAAAGAAATGTCTATTTCTGCCTTTTTACCTCAATTGATTTCCTGTCCACTACTAAAAAAATGATTGTTTGCAAGATAGGATGAAACTGCCAAAACATAAAGATGACGGGTAATGCAATATGCTATTCACATTAATTTCACATGGCATTGGAGTTTATTGATCACTGAACTCTCACAAAAAAGTAATTGATTAACAGTATCTTTATTCCCATTAATCTGCAGATATTTCCAAGTTTCTATATGAACCCAAGTTGGAATTCAGTCTTGGTAAGATCACACACAACCTCTCTCAGTCTTATAATCATAGACTATATTTTAAGGCATAAATATTACTGTAAATGATGTACTGCAATTGTTTGCCTTCAAGGGATTGAAAGATTTCACCCAGAAAAATAATAGCTTTCATGATGTGATGATTTAATAAGCTGAAATGTATAACTTAGCATCGAGTCACAGATTCAGACCCTTCATCCCAACTTTTGCATACTGACCAAGACGCCCCATCTAAACCAGTCCCACCTGCAGCATTTGGCCCGTATCCCTCCAAACCTTTCCTGTCCATGTATCTGGATCTGGATCTAGATGTAGCACGCTGAAAATCTCCATCTAGAGTATCACTAGCACTTTTTTTAACACTATCCCACACCCACTAGGGACAAATTTTTACATTTACCAAGCCATTTAATCTACAAACCTGCACGTCTTTGGAGTGTGGGAGGAAACCGAAGATCTCGGAGAAAACCCACACAGGTCACAGGGAGAACGTGCAAACTCCGTACAGACAGCACCCGTAGTCGGGATTGAACCCTGGTCTCCTGGTGCTGCGTTCACTGTAAGGCAGCAACTCTACCGCTGCCACCTGTCCAAAGTCTTTTAAATGTTGCTATAGTCCCAGCCTCAACTACCTCCTCTGGTAGCTCGTTCCATATACCCACCACCCTCTGTGTGAAAAAATAGCCCTTTGCGTTCCTATTAGATCGTTCCCCAAACATATGTCCTCTAGTTCTTGATTACTCTACTTGAGGTAAAAGACGATGCGGATTTATCCTCCCTATTCCTCTAATGATATTATACACCTCTACACGATCACCACTCAGCCTCCTGCGTTACAAGGAATAAAGCCCTACCCTGCCCAGCCTCTCCCTCAAATTCTGGCAACATCCTTGTAAATCCTCAATGCACTCTTTCCAGAATAACATCCTTCATATAGCTCCCTCTGCTCCACAAAGCTCCTCAGAGCCCAACCATTCACTGTGGAGTTCTTGCCCTGGTTTGACTTCCAAAATGCAACACCTTGCACTTACCTGCATTCAACTCCTCAGTCCACCTGGTTAACTGATTTATATTAGCAGTTTCAATATTTTGAAGTGCTCCATTGTGTTTGGGATGTTTTTATCTAGCATGTTTTAATCAAGTATTATAGTGAGACACAAGTATCACTTAAAATATACCATGCATTTCGTTGTCTCTGTACTGTACACTGACAATGACAATTAAAATTGAATCTGAATCTGAATCTGAACCATGCATTTTCATATTCCACCTCAGGAGAAATTACACATCTCATTTGTAAATTTTGAAATGACATGTGATGCTTTAGTTTCCATTTGTCACATTGATCGTAACACTTCCAAAAGCACCGTCAAGTTGAGTGCCATTGTGTAAATATATTTCATTTAATTCTATTTAATAAAATGTATATGCCAATGACAAACCTTTCACATTTAACATGAACAAAATAATGTGTACATGTTTGATTGGTTAAGTGCAGGAACATCATGAAGATCAGGCAGTATTGTGAGTTTCCTGGGGGGGGGGGGGGGAGAAGAAAGGAAAAAGGAAAAGGAGGAGCCCGAGGGCTGAGGGAGAGCTGAGAAGGCGAGGAGACAGCAAGGGCTACCGGAAATTGGAGAATTCCATGTTTATGCTGCTAGGGTGCAGACTGCCCAAGCGGAATATGAGGTGCTGGTAAAAGTGGGTTTGTCGATGGGCAAGTTGTAAGTTATTGAGACACTCTTTAAAAAGAACTTCAAGCACAGAGGGCAAAGTTTCAAACATTTAGGTTTAGCATCAGGGTACAAGTATTGTGTTTTGTTGTACCATGCACTGTGCTAATGTTGAAAAGAAAGCCTGCAATGAGCATATTAATAAAATATTTGAGGCAAAGGTGGTTTTGTAATTTCAAAGGACTTTGAAAATGTAATGGGCCACTGCGGAAGATTGCTGATACTTTTCTTTGTGAAGCAGCTGCAGCTATGATTGTAACAGCCTCTTATGTCAACCTAACCTCTTCTTAATCCATTTATTTTCATCTTCATTAAAAGTCTAGCAGCCAGCTGCTGTCTTTCCATCTTCTTAGTACAATGCAGTTATTTCTGCAGGTCAGGCCCAGCATTGCAGACTTCTATAATGTTAATAAATTAGCTGTCGGTCTTTGTGACTCTTTGCATTCAAGGGTAATTTCTGCATCATTATGAATACCTCCATTAGTTGTAGTACTTCACTATTCAAGATGGATGTTTCAGTGTTTTGTATGGTACAGCAATTATCATTTGTCTGCTGTAAACACTCTGCTAAGCATCTCGAATAAGAATAGATATTTTGTTAAATGTAAGAGGAAAAATATATTTCAAGAAGTCTGACGAAAACATCTCCTATCCATTTTCTCCAGAGATGCTGTATTACTCTCTAAGATACCCCAGCTTTTTGTGTTACCCCATCTTGGTTCTTATTTCAAGCTCTTTTAAAAAAAAATCTAAATCTTTTTTATTTAGTTTTCAGGACATAACAAAGTGCAAAGTTGTCCATTTGTTACAGAGTGTAGAAACATAGAAACATAGAAATTAGGTGCAGGAGTAGGCCATTCGGCCCTTCGAGCCTGCACCGCCATTCAATATGATCATGGCTGATCATCCAACTCAGTATCCCGTACCTGCCTTCTCTCCATACCCCCTGATCCCCTTAGCCACAAGGGCCACATCTAACTCCCTCTTAAATATAGCCAATGAACTGGCCTCAACTACCCTCTGTGGCAGAGAGTTCCAGAGATTCACCACTCTCTGTGTGAAAAAAGTTCTCCTCATCTCGGTTTTAAAGGATTTCCCCCTTATCCTTAAGCTGTGACCCCTTGTCCTGGACTTCCCTAACATCGGGAACAATCTTCCTGCATCTAGCCTGTCCAACCCCTTAAGAATTTTGTAAGTTTCTATAAGATCCCCTCTCAATCTCCTAAATTCTAGAGAGTATGTACGAAAAGAATAAATAAAAAAACAACTTATGCTAACATATAACAAGACAACAACAATAAAATAAAAGTTAGATAGCAAAAATAATCCCTCACCAGCCACTGCCAGTGAGCATATGCAAATATCAGCCTGTTACAACAATAATCCACGATAAATGAATGGGTAGACTGTTAAACTGTGAAACTGTGCTTGATGATCAAGCATTTATAAAGTCTGGAATGCATTTAAAAAAGGTTCCCATGCTTTCTGAAACCTTCCATTTGAATGTTGAAGTGAGCACCTGATTTTCTCGAGCTACTTTGACTTCCGCTATTGCTTAATATGACTAAATATTGGGGACAATCCTACATATAGTTTTCCACATGTCTTTCAAAGTAATACAAATGATGTTATAATCGACAAATTGTGAATCAGCGATATTTTGATTGCAGTTCGAACAGTTTTTGTGTTGTACAAATGTGCTTCTCTCTAGTCACACCTGGTGCTTTTAATCGCAAAACACTTCTGTGACTTTGAGTAGGAATATAAATTAAATAAAGTTTACTTAATGTGGCGTAATAACAATAATTCCGTGGATTGTCACCTTGTCCGTGGTGAAGAAGCTTGTGTGGACCTGAGATCCTGAGAGTGATGCCGTCTGGAGCTATCGATGCTCCTGGTAGGGCCACCCATGGCGGTAAGGTCGAGGGGGAGGTCCCTGACAAAGAGCAATCCAACCAAGACCTCAACGGTGGAACAGGCGGAGTACGATGGCTGACCTTAGTGGAGCTAACGTCACAACGGCTGGGAAGGCGGATGAAGGCTGCGGCAGAAAAGGATCTCCGGTCGTCTTGGACTCCATTCCACTGGATCCTGACCCAGATCTGTCAAGGGCCGTGGGGTGGCTGTCTGTGCACCAGTCTCCCCACGTTCAACAAAGTCACGCACAGGCGTCCTCCACAAAGGGAATAGCACCCTGGAGACACCCATGGACACGCTTCGTGCTGGGTAACATTAAATAAAACTCATCTCTGCTGAAACATAACAGAAATGTGAAGTGAAAGCAAAAATACCACACTCCTTATCAACTTGATCCTTCTACAAATTCTAAATGCAGTAAATGAAAAGGCTAGTGTAATGTTAAGTTCTTATGATCAAACTTTTATATAACAGAATCATGGACCGAGCAGGATAAAACCAGCCTTTATCACCCACCTCGCCTTTACTGCCTGTGCTGCCTATCTACAGTACATGGGTCAAATCCCTTTGCCTGCATTAGACCCATTTCTCTCTACGTCTCTCCTGTTCAAGTACCTGTCCAAATGCCTTTTAAACATATAAAATTATAAAAGGACTGGACAAGCTAGATGCAGGAAAAATGTTCCCAGTGTTGGGCGAGTCCAGAACCAGGGGCCACAGTCTTAGAATAAAGGGGAGGTAATTTAAGACTGAGATGAGAAAAAACTTTTTCACCAAGAGAGTTGTGAATTTATGGAATTCCCTGCCACAGAGGGCAGTGGAGGCCAAGTCACTGGATGGATTTAAGAGAGAGTTAGATAGAGCTCTAGCGGCTAGTGGAGTCAAGGGATATGGGGAGAAGGCAGGCACGGGTTATTGATAGGGGACGATCAGCCATGATCACAATGAATGGCGGTGCTGGCTCGAAGGGCCGAATGGCCTCCTGCACCTATTTTCTATGTTTCTATGTATATCAAACGCTATCCTTGAACCTGGTAATCACAGTTTCCAGGCTCCAGTATCTTTCTCCTGGCGTAGGAGTGAAATGAGAGAATGGTGCCTTTGATAATATTGGCTGAATTTTGGAGGCTGCGCCTATAGGTTCATTGAGAAAAATACATTAGTGGGAGTTATCCACAGGTCCTCAAACAGCAATGGTAGAGCTGCATGTGACTTTAATCTAAATATACTTTCATCTTAATATATAGGAAGGAACTGCAGATATTGGTTTAAACCGAAAATAGACACAAAATGCTGGAGTAACTCAGCGGGACAGGCAGCATCTCTGGAGAGAAGGAATGGGTGATGTTTCGGGTCGGTCTGAAGAAGGATCTTGACCCATTCCTTCTCTCTAGAGATGCTGCCTATCCCACTGAGTTCCTCCAGCTTTTTGTGTCTACCTTCATCTAAATATATATTGTGGTAAACAAAATAGGCAATAATAATGTGGTGGACAAATTGATAGCATATAAATGATATTTATATATCACCATAGATGAGGCTCGCACCAGGGTCTCATCCATACCCCACAACACTGCTCTCTCTCCCCATCCCCGCACTCGCAACAAGGGCAGAGTCCCCCTAGTCCTCACCTTTCACCCCACCAGCCGGCAAATACAACACATAATCCTCCGCCATTTCCGCCACCTCCAACGTGACCCCACCACTTTTCCGCTCCAGGGCGCTCAAGTTGCCGAACCAGGCCACGATGCAACCGGTCAGCATGCTCTCTACTGTGCACCTGTAGAAGTTAGAGAGAGTCTTCCTTGACAATCCGACTCTCCGTAATCTTCTCAGGAAGTAGAGGCGCTGATGTGCTTTCTTTATAATTGCATCAGTGTTCATGGGATTGCAGATTGATTAACAGACTGCAAATAGATACTAGCAATAAAGCATCGTTTTCAGGATGACTGCTTGTGGCTAATGGGATGCCTCATGGAATGTGATGGGGGACATGTATAATATGGCCAAATTTGCCGATGATACTGAGATGGGTGGCAGTGTGGGGAGTGAGGAGGTTGCAGAGAGATTTCAAGGGCACATTAAACAGTTTGAGTGAATGGGCAAGAAAGGGACAGATTGGATATGATGTGAGAGCATCTGCTTTGTTAGAAAAATAAAAAATATTTTTTTTTTTTAATAATTAGAGTGAAAGGTGTTGGTGTTCAAAAGGGACTTGGTTTACTTGTACACAAACCATTGAAAGCTAACAGGCAGGTGCAGCAAAGAAGCTGGATGAGAAAATGTGTGTGTGTGCGTGTACATTGAGTACAAGGGAAAAGATACCTTACTGTAATACAGAGCCCTCCCTATTGTGTCCGCAGACGTATAGGCCAATATGCCATCTCTCTTCTTGTGGAAGGATAAACATGATAGAGAGAGTGCATTGATGTTTTACCAGATTGATTCTGTGCATGGAAGACTAGTGTCAGGGTAAAAAGGTTGTTGTATGGGCAGAGATGAAACAGACTGGGACTGGGCTGCACAAATGGTTCATGTGTCTGAAACCAAGAGGCCCCATTTGAAAATAAAGTATTAATTTATGATAGAAATGAGAAGAAATTGCTCCAACCAAGAATCTTTGGAGTTTTCGTATATGAGGGTTGAGAAAATTCTGGTCCCTGTGTGTATTTAAGATATAGATTGATAGATTTCTGGATATTGCTTGAGATGGGAAAATGAAGTTGAGGTAAATGATCAAACCTGATCAGTGAACGCTATTCCTTGCATTTTTATATGTATACAATTATGCAATGATCTACCATTGTGATCATGAAGAATGCATTGTGTGCCACCTCACCTACTTAGCAGAAAACAGAAACATTGAAGGAATACTGTAAAATCTCACCTCTTACAATTCATAAAATAAATCAAAATGCATGAAAATGTATCGATGCACATTCTTGGCTTGTAGCAAAATACAAATTAAAATGCTGAGGAAAAAAGGTAAATGACTTTATTGCTGTTAATATTGGATACAGAAAGCATGAGTAATTAAGCCAGTCCCAGTGATATGAGCCATAATCATCCATTTAGTGGGAAATATGGCCAATATGTCAGCTGCTTTCATTTAAATTGGTTCCCATTGCGATGTGTGGCACTATCCCAGAAGCATATTAGATTTATACATCTTATCCGCAGTTTTATAAACAAATCATTTGTGGAGGTGTGTTTATAATATCCCCATTGTTTTCACTTGTGATGTGAAGTTCTTAAACTGCTGCAGTATTGTTTGGAGCAATTCCACTGCAAATTTAAAGACTGCTCTGATGGATATTCACTTGATAAATTGTTAGATTTAGTACTAAATACTTTCCAGTACTTCATTGTTAAGGATGAGTGGTGTGACTTCAGCGATGTGGATGTTGACTCAAACCAGGGGAGTAGAAATGTGTTTATCGGACTGAACATTGTAATTACATCATCATTAAAATGAAATGCAAACTTGGATTAATTCTCAAATTTGATTAGCTGCTTATTTATTACTGAACCTTGCTTTCCTTTGTCAAGCGCAGTTTAATTTTCGAATATCCCCGCGTTGCCCCGTTTTATGAAACCTTCTTTACTGAGGATGGAGAGGGGCTTCAAGCAGATTTACAGCTGGTTTGTGAAACGGGTTTGAATCACAGAATCTAAAATTACAGAGAAAAAATGTATTCCAGAAGTGTGAATAAGAAGTTCAAATCTCAGTCAACCAGAATAGCATCAGCAAACAATGGTTGGACTCTGAAAGTGCAGAGAAGGTTCACCAGACTGATTCCTGGGATGTCAGGACTGTCTTATGAAGAAAGACTGGATAGACTTGGTTTATACTCTCTAGAATTTAGGAGATTGAGAGGGGATCTTATAGAAACTTACAAAATTCTTAAGGGGTTGGACAGGCTAGATGCAGGAAGATTGTTCCCGATGTTGGGGAAGTCCAGGACAAGGGGTCACAGCTTAAGGATAAGGGGGAAATTCTTTTAAAACCGAGATGAGAAGAACCTTTTTCACACAGAGAGTGGTGAATCTCTGGAACTCTCTGCCGCAGAGGGTAGTTGAGGCCAGTTCATTGGCTATATTTAAGAGGGAGTTAGATGTGGCCCTTGTGGCTAAGGGGATCAGAGGGTATGGAGAGAAGGCAGGTACGGGATACTGAGTTGGATGATCAGCCATGATCATATTGAATGGCGGTGCAGGCTCGAAGGGCCGAATGGCCTACTCCTGCACCTAATTTCTATGTTTCTATGAAAGTGAGCCGGGCATTAGCTGTGATGACTGCTTCTGATTGCGATCCAAAAACTCCTAGTGGAAGATATGCAAGTTTGTAAACATATTTGCACAATTTAGTTGCTGGCATGTGTAGGCAGAATATTTGAGGGAGTTGGCCAATGCAGGGATTAAAGAGTGTTGGCCAGTCTAATATGTCCCATTCCAGTTCTGCCCCTTTACGAAGTACTTCTAACATTAAATTCCAAAATGATATATATTCTTCCAATGCATGCTGGATCTTGCATAATTATGCAAAACCTTTCATCCGCCTGTCATTTCTGTTTCATATTTAATCTCAAGGTTTTCCAAATCATTCATTTCCTGTTTCAAATACAAATGCGACACATTAAAAAAATGGAGGGGTCATATCCACATCTGCCACATCAAAGCTTGTTCCTCTGCTACCATTGCTTCTGCTAAGCACTATCACTGTTTGCAGGTCTAACCATTTTGCGTTGCTGCTATTGTCAGTGTTGCCGCTGCTTCTGTGAATGTTATCACCACTAATGTTGCCAGGAAAATATATCTTAGAACAGAAATCCTCCAGAATGAAGGTTCAGTTTGGGGTTCAAGTTAGAGGAGCCACATTATCCAGCCCACATTAAAAGGTGACAGACTTGCAAAGTGCAACTTGGCTTACTTTTCATTGCAATGCAAGATGCAAATTTTATGCAGCAAACTAATCTGAATGATTTGAGTGACAGAGGAATTGTGTTGTTGTTGGCTGCTGCCTGCAGCAGTGAAGAGCAATTCTCATGACTGCCTAACATCACTTACTGATGGCTGAAAAGAACATGTGGAAACAAGGAACTGCAGATGCTATTTACAAAAATAGACAAAGTGCTGGAGTGACTCAGCATGTGCCGGCTTCCTCCACAACCAGTGGTTGGTGATACAACAGACAGAAGAAAGGAGGACTAGGAAAAGGTGGGGGAATAAGCAAGGAAGAAAACAACTTCACATATGCATTTCTGTCAGAATAGGCCAATAGAATTGTGCATTCCATGGAAAGAAAACGGAATAGCATCACCACTCCATACGCTGTTGAAATAGACAACAGGCAATAGTTGCAGGATTAGGCCATTCGGCCCTTCGAGCCAGCACCGCCATTCAATGTGATCATGGCTGATCATCCCCAATCAGTACCCCGTTCCTGCCTTCTCCCCATATCCCCTGACTCCGCTATCTTTAAGCCCTATCTAGCTCTCTCTTGAAAGTATCCAGAGAACTGGCCTCCACCGCCCTCTGAGGCGAGAATTCCACAGACTCGCAACTCTCTTTACATGTATTGGCTTTTAGACCCTATAATCTCTGCACATTTTTTATTTAACGTGCTGATTTTATTGAGCTCTTGTTCTAGGTTCTAGAACCTGCCTCCACCGCCCTCTGACGTAGAGAATTCCACAGACTCGCCACTCTCTGTGAGAAAAAAAGTGTTTCCTCGTCTCCGTTCTAAATGGCTTACTCGTTATTTTTAAGCTGTGGCCCCTGAAATGTTGTATGTTTTTGAGCAGCAACAACTGTCCAACATTCAAGCATGGACGATATATGTAACATTCATGTCATTTAAATGCCATGAAATGACTGTCTCCAAAATAATAGAGCAACCACTTAGTTTCAATATTCACCGGTAATAGAATGACTGAATGCACCACTCTCAACCTTCTGGTCAACACATTAACCAAACATATAACTGGATCAGCCACATAATTACTGTGGCTACAAATGGAGGTCAGAGGTTGGGTATTCTATAACAAATGACTTGACTCCAAACTCCCCCAACAAGGAAAACTACTGTTGAATGTTTTCAATTCTCAATTCTCAGGGAGTCCGACATCTTTTATGTGGCGGCCCATTTGATTTTCAGGAAAAGAAAATGGAATGGAATCGCAATTCCGTACACAATTGAATTATTTTATTCTTTCGTGTAGAAAGGCCTGGACAACATTCAAACACGGGCTGATAAATGTAATATTCATGCCACTTTAGTGCCAAGAAATGATCCATTGCTTTGAGCAATCCCAGCTTCCGTCACAAGTATGCAGGTATACATGTGCAAGGTACTTGCTTAAAGGGCCTGTCCCACTTACGCGACCTTGGCTCACTTGAGGCGTACGTGCGCCGTATGGCCGCGCGGGGCCGGTCCCACTTAGAAGCGTGGCGTTGTGCGGGGCTCTGAAATTCTTGCAGTCGGCAAAATCTTTGCGCGCCAACGGCCTGTCGGCACGCAGTTGTATTGCGGTCGTACGCAGCGTCTTGACGGCGTACGCAGCATCTTGAAGGCGTACGCCTAGCGCATGGCGTTGCGTGATGACGTCACCGCCCAACGCCGTGCGACACCTAAACTCAGTCGGCCCGCCTCCTACCCAGCTGATTGATAAGCATGACGCAAATGACGTCACGCGCTAACTTAGCGCGAACTTAGCGCAAACTTCGCTTCCGTTTGGTAGCGCCAAACGCACGCAATCGCATGCAAGTGGGACAGGCCCTTTAGTTTCCTCAACAGTTTGTTTCACACCCTCATTTGAAAGAGCAGAGCAGCAGACACTTGGGGAACATCACTGGCTGCAAATTCACCTCCTAGTCGCATATAATCCTCACATGAAAAATTGTCTCGGTTGCTCTATCGCTCCTGAGTCAGATCCTTTCAACTGCCACCCTCGCAACACTATGAGATTACATTTGCTGCAAGGACTGAAGCAGCTCAACAAAGCAATTACTCTCAGCCTTTTAATGGCCATTAGGGATCGCCATTAAGTGCCGGTGTTCCGAGCATTGTTCATAAATGTATAAAAATAAAACACATGGCCCCGTAGTTCCCATCTTATTCCAGTCTTCAATAGTCCACAACTGATCGGTGCAAAACTCAAACAAATCGACATTCTCACACTGAACAATTTAAGAAAAACTATCTATTAAATATCTGTGTGCTTCCCTTAGTGCCTGTCTCCTATTGCCTGTGTTCCTATTCAATGCTCTCAGTGGTTGCAAAGGGCAGGTAGGTGGCTGCTGAGGTGCAAAGGGAAGTGTTATGGGGAGTAAGACCAAAAGCACTTAGGGAGTAACAGAAGTCGGGGAAAGCTATACAGAGCATGCAGCCCTCTCCATCAATTCAGTAGCCCTCTCCATCAATTCAGTAAGAGTGTGATTGATCCAAATACCTGGTATCTCCTCTTACTTTTTGTTACACTTAGGATTTCAAAATCTCTCTGAATTTACAATTACAAACATTTGCAACCCATCCAGGAAAGAACCTTCACCTCAACCAACAAATTGGCCTTTCATTCGTAGAATATGGTATGCTTTAGATTCTCCAGCTGCAGAAGACACATTTTCAGTAACCACCCTGCTTGTCTTAGAATCTAACTGATCTGAATGCAGACCATATGCTGGAAATTCCTCAGTTCCATTCTGTCCCTACATTATTTCTCTCTTTTAAGTTTAGTTTCTTAAAAGTAGCAGTGTATAGTGCAGTTTAAAAAACAGTGCTGCTGCGGTGATTTGCATAAGCGTCATAGAAACATAGAAACATTGAAAATAGGTGCAGGAGTAGGCCATTCGGCCCTTCGAACCTGCACTGCCATTCAATATGATCATGGCTGATCACCCAACTCAGTATCCTGTACCTGCCTTCTCTCCATACCCCCTGATCCCCTTAGCCACAAGGGCCACATCTAACTCCCTCTTAAATATAGCCAATGAACTGGCCTCAACTACCCTCTGTGGCAGAGAGTTCCAGAGATTCACCACTCTCTGTGTGAAAAAAGTTCTTCTCACCTCGGTTTTAAAGGATTTCCCCCTTATCCTTAAGCTGTGACCCCTTGTCTTGGACTTCCCCAAGAATTTTGTAATCATGGCTGTTCATCCAACTCAGTATCCCATCCCTGCCTTCTTAGGGCCACATCTAACTCCCTCTTAAATATAGCCAATGAACTGGCCTCAACTGCCTTCTGTGGCAGAGAATTCCACAGATTCACCACTCTCTGTGTGAATTTTTTTTTTTTCTCATCTCGGTCCTAAATAACTTCCCCCTTATCCTTAAGCTGTGACCCCTTGTTCTGGACTTCTCCAACATCGGGAACAATCTTCCTGCATCTAGCCTGTACAACCCCTTAAGAATTTTGTAAGTTTCTATAAGATCCCCCCTCAATCTTCTAAATTCTAGCGAGTACAAGCCGAGTCTATCCAGTCTTTCTTCATATGAAAGTCCTGCCATCCCAGGAATCAGTCTGGTGAACCTTCTCTGTACTCCCTCTATGGCAAGAATGTATTTCCTCAGATTAGGAGACCAAAAATGTACGCAATACTCCAGGTGTACATTAGCGTCCATGACGTTAACGTCATATTACGCTACATTAATACCACCAACATGATATTTAGTGTCTATAGTTTTTTTAATCTATAGATATTATGTTTATAGGCCCGTTAAGCTGCTGCAAGTAAGAATTTCCTTGTTTTGTTGTCAGTACATATGACATTTAAACTCTTCACTCGTGACCATACTGTTTCAGGAAGTAAGGCATTTAAAACAATTTTTAACAAAAACAATTGGACAGGTACATGGATAGGAAAGATTTAGAGGGATATCGGCCAAATAAAGGCAGGTAGGCCTAGTGCAGATGGAATTTATTTGTCAGCATGGGCAAGTGCGTCTGGAGCGTGTGACGTCATTTGAAGATGGACACAAAGCTGGAGTAACTCAGCGGGACCGGCAGCATCTCTGGAGAGAAGCAATGGGTGACGTTTCGTGTCGAAACTCTTCTTCAGTCTGAAAAGAAGGATCTCGACCCGTAACGTCACCCATTGCTTCTCTCCAGAGATGCTGCCGGTCCCGCTGAGTTACTCCAGCATTTTGTGTCCATCTTCAGTTTTCTTGGCCCCGCTCTGGGAGTAGAAGTGGGGGCGGATCCGGACCGCAACGGCCGTGAGCCCCAGGCCGAGTTCGGCGATCGTTTACCGGCTTCTGCTGCTGTTGGAGGTGAGATGTTGCGTCACGCCAGGGTCTTGGGCCTGTCCCACTTTGGCCGTCAGTTACGTGACAGGCCGTTGGCGCGAGAAGATTCCGTTCACTACAAAAATTTCAGAGCCCCGTGCGATGTCGCGCACAACTACATACCCCTCCGCGCTTCTCAGTGGGACCGGCCCCGCGCGGCCATACGGTGCCCGTGCACCTCAACGCGACCACGAGGTCATGTAATTTGTGTGCCAAGGACACGTAAGTGGGACAGGGCCTTAAGGGTCTGTTTCCATGATGTATGACTCCACGCCTAAATGTCTTACAGTGAGTCCTGAAAATGTAGTGTTTTTCATTACATCTACGCTCCTTGTCTTTGCATTTTTCACACTCTGCTAACATCTTCTTCCATCATACTTGTCCACTTACAAATACAGCTTAGTACTTGACAGGTTTCTGCATTGAAGCATTGCATATCAATACATCTTTCACATTTCTGCACACTGTGTCAAGGAGATAATGCCACACTCCTGGATCTTGCGTCAACTCACATCTTTACATGCAATAGAAACATATTTAAGGCAGATACCACCACTACACATCTCCATAAGTATCATTCCCATACAAACTTCTTATAGAAACGTACAAAATTCTTAAGGGGTTGGACAGGCTAGATGCAGGAAGTTTGCTCCCGATGTTGGGGAAGTCCAGGACAAGGGGTCACAGCTTAAGGATAAGGGGGAAATCCTTTAAAACTGAGATGAGAAGAACTTTTTTCACACAGAGAGTGGTGAATCTCTGGAACTCTCTGCCACAGAGGGTAGTCGAGGCCAGTTCATTGGCTATATTTAAGAGGGAGTTAGATGTGGCCTTTGTGGCTAAGGGGATCAGAGGGTATGGAGAGAAGGCAGGTACGGGATACTGAGTTGGATGATCAGCCATGATCATATTGAATGGCGGTGCAGGCTCGAAGGGCCGAATGGCCTATTCCTGCACCTAATTTCTATGTTTCTATGTTTCTATGTAAATATCATCAGGGAGTAATATCTAAGGACGCTTGCAGTTTGCCATACAGTACCAGAGGAGTTCAAGTCTCCTACATTCTGAGAACTTGCTTCATAGAAGGCTGGCCAAAACTTGTAGTCATGCATATACTTATCATCTGGGTTAATCGTAGGTAATTTCAGTATTTGCTGAAAACTCTTGTCTCTTAAAAACAAGTTGAAATGTGGCAACCATGCACTCATCTTGTTGACACAAGCAACAAATGTTACCTTCAAACACATCCAGATATCAATATCTGCCAAACAATGCGGGCTACAATGCACAGTAAGTGTTCCTTTTACAATCAAAACACAATTAAAATGTACTATTTGCAAGTGAGCTTTATAGCCGACCATCTTAATTTGTAATACGTTTGTTTTCAGGGGTCCTGCAGAGTGGCAGTGAAGGGATAACTGAGCCACATCATTCTACTCTAGGGTAACTGCAGGAGTCTTTGCAGAGCAGAAGTTGCAGGCATCAGCAACTGCAGAATAAAAGCACCCGTTGTAATCAGCGCAATAGTCCTGCCTCTCCACAGCAGCTCAGCTACTGGTATCAAAGGAGAATAAATTAGATCTGAGGATCACATCTCACCAGAGGAGACAACCAGCTCCAGTTGCTGTAGTCAAGCAGTACAGGAAAGGGATCTTCTGTCTCAACTAAGGAAGAGCTGTCAGTAAGATTGACTTGAACGGTTCAGATCACCATGGTAGGGATGCATGTAGGAGAAAGTTCTTTGGCTGGCACTGTAAAATGATCGATCTGTCAGGCAGACCATGAGGGGGAGCATGGAGGATTCCATATCCAATTTTACCGGGAGATGTTGGAGAGCTGGGAGAAGCAGCTGAGGGAGTGGACAGTAAGCCTGGCCATAAATGACCATTCTAGTCGTGGTGTCATGGTGATTTAATGTTACACACCATAATAGACTCCTGTAGATAGATAGTTCCAAAGCCTATCGTGTTGGTTTACTATAGAAACCAGACCTTCTCAGAAATCCAAAAGTCGGCCAGATATTGAAACACCAAGACTAGTCTGATCCCATAGGCAGAGCATCAGCCAGTGAGTTGAAGAAGCACGGAACTGCAGATGCTGATTTACCAAAGAGAGATAAAATGCTGGAGTAACTCAGTGGGTCAGGCAGTTGCAGGGTCACTGAAGAAGGGTCACCTATCCATGTTCTCCTAGGATGCTGCCTGACCATTCAGTTACTCCAACATGTTGTGTCTAGCCAGTAAGTGGAAATGCCTTTGAAACTGCCGGGAGGAACTCATGTTTGTGATAACACTCTAATAAAAACAATCTGTGCTTCATTTCTTCTACTTCGACAAATTTCTGTCAATGCAATTTGTGGGAAAACAAATGTAGATACATCCGCACAAAACACCTTGTGAGACAGCATGAATGTTGCATTCGTTGTGTGGCCCGAAACTTTGCCCATTTCCTTCGCGGTTTCGGCCCAAAACGTTGTCTATTTCCTTTGCCTCTGAAGAAGGGTTTCGGCCCGAAACGTTGCCTATTTCCTTCGCTCCATAGATGCTGCCGCACCCGCTGAGTTTCTCCAGCACTTTGTTCTACCTTTGTGTGACCACACTTGCAACTACTGACCAAGTATTTCAATCAAATCAAGAGGAGATCGTTAAGTGACCTTTTAACAGAATGGAGCAGCCCTGTTAATTTCACAGCTTATACTTAATATCCATTGGTGCACTTAGAAACATAGAAACATAGAAAATTGGTGCAGGAGGAGGCCATTCGGCCCTTTGAGCCAGCACCGCCATTCATTATGATCATGGCTGATCGTTCCCTATCAATAACACATGCCTGCCTTCTCCCAATATCCCTTGACTCCACTAGCCCCTAGAGCTCTATCTAACTCTCTCTTAAATCCATCCAGTGACTTGGCCTCCACTGACCTCTGTGGCAGGGAATTCCATAAATTCACAACTTTCTGGGTGAAAATGATTTTTCTCACCTCAGTCTTAAATGACCTCCCCTTTATTCTAAGACTGTGGCCCCTGGTTCTGGACTCGCCCAACATTGGGAACATTTTTCCCGCATCTAGCTTGTCCAGTCTTTTTATAATTTTATACGTTGACTAGGATGGATATTATTGGGCCTTATAAGAACCTTTCCAGGGTCAAACACTGTCTCACATAATGTTCAGAAGGATCCAGGATGGGACTCATGATGCTGAGAGTTGGCTCCTTACCTTCATCAGCATTTTGTTTCAACTACAGGTCTTGGTCGATGTCCTTCTTCTTGTTCTGTCATGTGAATTTTAGACCTGCAGCTCCGTTGAGGCGAGCCAGGCCAATGTCTCATCGTCCAGGTCAATCAGACCTCGTTCACCATTCGGTGGCCAACCGGTGTCTGGGGCAACTGGTGACCATGTGCTCCACTGTCTGTGTTGGGTCCCCACACTCACAGGAGGCACTCACTGTCCACGAGGCCCCACCTCTTCATCGCTGCTACTCCATAGCGTCCGATGCCCGACCTCAAGCGGTTGAGGGTTGTCCACTGCTTTCATGGCAGGTCCTGGCCAGGGACGTCCATGGGGTCATCGATGTAATGGTGTAGCCTAGATGTTTCCGCTGCCTTCCACTGGTCTCTCCATCTCGTCGATGTCCTGATGTGGGCCCTGATCCTACTTCTGTCTTGAATGATGATCCTCACCTTGCTCCATCTTGGCAGCCAATGGCTGAGTTCAGATGATGGTCAACTAAGAATGAATATACTTTGGAGAGTTTAGAAATGAAAGTGAATACCCCTGGCTGGTCTATCTGACCCTATAGGTTGATGGAGAAGTAGATGACCCTGTATTTGGAGTAGAAGATGTCAGTGCTGTATACATGAGCATTCATGGGCTGGAATGATCCTGGGGGTAGTTGAGACTGAGGGTGAGCGTGATTTTAACAGTGAGGGTTGTCTGTGCTTTTATACTTGAGGTATCACGAGATGAGGGATGTGAGTCAGTACTCACTTGTGGAATCTGAGAATATCTTTTTTTTTTTTTTTTTTTTAATTTATTAGAAGCAAATGTACAAAAGTATAACCGACGGCATATAAAACAATACAGTTATTGTACAGCTTCAATTTTAACGTTTAGCTATAGTTAGAGGAAAGGAAAGGAGAAAAAGCAAAGAAAGAGAAGAAGTGAAATGTGCAAAGACGGAACCCCTAGACTACCCAAAGTGATGTGGCCACAGAGTGAATAAATGAAAGAAAGAAAAAAGGAATAGAAAAAAATAAGAAAAATAAAAAGACAAAAAGAGAAAGAAAAAAGTGGTGATATATCTGCCTCGCCTCCCTACCCACCCATGGAACCTGAGAATATCTGTTGTGCTTATAAGACTCACACACTTCATCTATGAAAAGGAGAGGTAATTCTCTGGAATTCTCTGCCACAGAAGGTAGTTGAGGCCACAGTTCATTGGCTATATTTAAGAGGGAGTTAGATGTGGCCCTTGTGGATAAAGGTATCGGGGGGTATGGAGAGAAGGCAGGTACGGGATACTGAGTTGGATGATCAGCCATGATCATATTGAATGGCGGTGCAGGCTCGAAGGGCCGAATGGCCTACTCCTGCACCTAATTTCTATATTTCTATGTTTCAGGTCCAATGGCCACTGTAAATGAGTTTTTTTTTTTTTTTTTTTTTAAATTCTTTTTTTTTTCTTTTTTTGTTGTTGTTTTGTTTATTTTATTAGAAGTTAATACTGTACAAAACAGTACAGTGGAACCTAATTTAGTTTTTTTGTATTTAATTTTGTAAATGAGTTTTGGTTGCAAACAAAAATGTTTTTGAAGGTGATTGGAAGTATCCTGAGGAAGTAGTGTAGAGCATGTTTAAAGCAGCCGAGGTATTATTGGCCCAGAAGAAATGGTAATGTTGTCTTTGATCCTTGAGTATTAATAAGAGCTGTTTAGTTTGTGAGTTAACAACAAATGTAGCTGACAATTTAGGCAATGTCCAACTGGGACAAGTTACAGTTATTATATAGCAATGGCAAATATGAAAATATTACGCAGAATGCAGACAGAGTGTTAGTGATACATGCTAAGGTCTTCAGAAATGTGTGCAGAATATGTTCATGCAGTTATTAGCAGCACATTGCTGCATTTTGGAATTATCTGAACAAATTTCTAGATCACCTCACACTCTTTTAAACTCTGACGAGAATTGTCCTGCACTTCCAACTCTGGCCTCATGACAAAATCCACAGATCTCAGAATTTAGAAAAAGCAAATCACATCTGTACCACATCCAAGATGGATATATCCTTAAGATAGATACAATAGACAATATGTGCAGTAGGCCATTCAGACCTTCAAACCAGCACTGCCATTCAATGTGATCATGGCTGATCATCCCCAATCAATACCCCATTCTTGCCTTCTCCCTGACTCCGCTATCTTCAAAAGCCCTATCTAGCTCTCTCTTGAAAGTGTCCAGAGAACTGGCCTCCACCACCATCTGAGGCAGAGAATTCCACAGACTCACAACTCTCTGTGTTGAAAAAGTTTCCTCATCTCTGTTCTAAATGACTTACCCCTTATTCTTAAACTGTGGCCCCTGGTTCTGGACTCCCCCAACATTGGGAACATGTTTCCTGCCTCTAGCGTGTCCAAACCCTTAATAATCTTATATGTTTCAATAAGATATCCTCTCATCCTTCTAAACTCCAGAGTGTACAAGCCCAGCTGCTCCATTCTCTCCGCATATGACAGTCATGCTGAGAGAATACAGAATGCTGGAGTAACTCAGTGGGTCAGGCAGCATTTCTGGAGAAAAGGAAATAGTATATCCTCCTTGTCTGCAGAGAATAAAACTGGAGACTATGTTCCAAGTGTGCTGTCACCAAAATGTTGAGTGAATGCATTAATGTCTCCTTACATAAGCCATCTTACACAGATGGTCAACTCATTATTTAGCTTCCAAATTGCTTTTGTACCTGCAATTCAACCTATTTCAAACCAAACACATCAAGATTTGTACACCCAATATCCACAGGTTCCTTACCATTTAACAGATACTATGTTGGGCAGATCTTGCTGGGATACCTCTGGCAGTTCCGTGATGAATTGCTGCTATTTGCCCTGCTTAGTGTCAGCATTTTTAGAACACCCATGCAAACCCGGTAATTCCCAAGGGTTTGCTGCCTGAGTTCAGCCCACGGTTCCCCAGCCGGTCTTAACATGCAGTCCAGTGGCAGTGCATGAAGCTGATGAAATCTCAGCAGTTACACTGGGGAATCTGCTCACTGAACCTGTGCCAGATAGAGCAGGAGCAAGAACAGTCAGCCTATTCATTTGAATCGACGCAAATGGCAGTGAGACCCCAGAGAGAATGGCAAGAAGAAAGTAATTTAGATGTGTTTTAATTAATTGAGCTGCTCTAATATTTTTAACAAGTCTTTTAGGTGACATGTTTTAACCTTTCTATAATCCTTTTTTTTTTCAATTGAATAATTCACTTTCAATAGTTTTTAAATATTTTTGCATGTTAGTGACCTCCAGAAACTTTCAAAAAGTCTTTTTTTAACAGCTGGCAAAACTAAAACAAGCTTGTTCAAGTTGTCAAGGTTTTTATTCAGCCATGCTGTGATCTGGGTTTGTTCTGGCCCACACATGCACCTTCATCACAAGACACAAGGCTTTGCTCCCATGAATGGCTGTGTCGTTTGGTACCTATGCCCTCCCAGTAGGTGGTGAGTGTCCACTGTGGTGGGGAGGGTGAATTCTTCCACAAAAGATCATCGTTTTTGTGTAGGTAGACAAAATTGCTGGAGAAACTCAGCGGGTGCAGCAGCATCTATGGAGCGAAGGAAATAGGCGACGTTTTGGGCCAAAACCCTTCTTCAGACTGATGGGGGGGTGGGGGGGAGAAGGAAGGAAAAAGGGAGGAGGAGGAGCCCGAGGGCGGGGGGATGGGAGGAGACAGCTCGAGGGTTAAGGAAGGGGAGGAGACAGCAAGGGCTAGCAAAACTGGGAGAATTCAACGTTCATGCCATCCGGACGCAAGCTGCCCAGGCGGAATATGAGGTGCTGTTCCTCCAATTTCCGGTGTTGCTCACTCTGGCAATGGAGGAGACCCAGGACAGAGAGGTCGGATTGGGAATGGGAGGGGGAGTTGAAGTGCTGAGCCACCGGGAGGTCAGGTAGGTTATTGCGGACCGAGCGGAGGTGTTCGGCGAAACGATCGCCCAACCTCCGCTTAGTCTCCCCGATGTAAATCAGCTGACATCTAGAGCAGCGGATGCAGTAGATGAGGTTGGAGGAGATACAGGTGAACCTTTATCGCACCTGGAACGACTGCTTGGGTCCTTGAATGGAGTCGAGGGGGGAGGTGAAGGGACAAGTGTTGCATTTCTTGCGGTTGCAACGGAAAGTGCCCGGGGAGGGGGTGGTACGGGAGGGAAGGGAAGAATTGACAAGGGAGTTGCGGAGGGAGCGGTCTTTGCGGAAGGCAGACATGGGGGGAGATGGGAAGATGTTTTTCTGTATGCTGGTGACGAGGGCACAGAGGCTGGTTCCATTGAGTTCCACGTCATTCTGTTTCCATTTCTTTCTATCAATGTGAATAACATCACACTTCTGAAGATGATCTCTGTCCTAAATAGCCTACCTGTAGTCTGCGCTCTTTCACTATGGGTATTAACATCTAAGCTAGATGGTTGTCATGGTACTGCAAGGGCATTTGTGGAATGGCAGTGGAGGGATCATGAACCTAGTTGGTCTAACAAATGAAAACATATTCGGTATGAGCTTGGCTTCATATTTATTGGTCTTTGTAGACAATGGACAGTAGCTACAGGAGTAGAGGCCATTTGGCCCTTCGAGCCAGCACCGCCATTCAATGTGATCATGGCTGATCATCCCCAATCAGTACCCCGTTCCTGCCTTCTCCCCATATCCCCTGACTCCACAATTTTTAAGAGCTCTATCCAGCTCTCTCTTGAAAGTATCCAGAGAACCGGCCTCCACCGCCCTCTGAGGCAGAGAATTCCACAGACTCACCATTCTCGGTGAGAAAAAGTGTTTCCTCGTCTCCGTTCTATATGGCTTACTCCTTATTCTTAAACTGTGGCCCCTGGTTCTGGACTCCCCAAACATCGGGAACATGTTTCCTGCCTCTAGCGTGTCCAAGCCCTTAACAATCTTATATGTTTCAATGAGATGCCCTCTCATCCTTCTAAACTCCAGAGTGTACAAGCCCAGCTGCTCCATTCTCTCAGCATATGACAGTCCCGCCATCCCGGGAATTAACCTTGTAAACCTACGCTGCACTCCCTCAATAGCAAGAATGTCCTTCCTCAAATTAGGGGACCAAAACTGCACACAATACTCCAGGTGTGGTCTCACTAGGGCTCTGTACAACTGCAGAAGGACCTCTTTGCTCCTATATTCGATTCCTCGTGTTATAAAAGCCAACATGCCATTTGCTTTCTTCACTGCCCGCTGTACCTGCATGCTTACTTTCATAGACTTTGTGCTGCCACAGAGCCCTTTTAAGAAGTGCAGATATGGCTTTGACAAAGCTGACTTAGTTTCAACTGGTTCAATCTGCCAACAAAATGATGTTAGTGCATCCAGCAGTGAGTGAGTGAGTCACATGGCAATGGGCAGCAATTTCAGGATTACTACTTGTATTGTACACTAATGAGGCAAGAAATAGGAAAAATAGTTCAATACATGGGCGAGGAGAAGATGCATAGGGGAAGGTCTTAGTGATTGGGGAGAATGTAACAACTGCACTCAGAGAGGACCTACTGGAGGGTTCATCCACTGAGGTGATATGGGTATAGCTTAAACAAAGCTGTAATCACTCCAATCGACATATCGGTTCCTCTATTATCCATCCATTAGCCAGCAGAATATGGAGGAACACACATGGAGACAGATTATGGGAAGATGTGAAAGCAACATGGTTGGCATGGGGGTGCATGTTTCTTGAAACATTATGCAGATAACACAAAACAATGTGGAGTGGCAGATAATGAAGAAGGATGTCAGAGCAGGATGTAGATCAGTTACAGATATGGACTGAGAATCAGCGGATGCACTTTCAGTTGGGCAAGAATAAGGTGTTGCACTTTGGGAAGTCATGTATAAGTGTAAAGTTCACAGTTAATGGCAGGATCGTTTTCAGCATTGATGTATAGAGGGATCTTGGGGTCCAAGTCCTTAGCTCCCTCAAAATCCCAACACGAGTAGATGGAGAGTAAGGTAGACAAAAGTGCTGGAGAAACTCAGCGGGTGCAGCAGCATTTATGGAGCGAAGGAAATAGGCAACGTTTCGGGCCGAAACCCGCATATTTCCTTTGCCGAAGAAGGGTTTTGTCCCGAAAACGTTGCCTATTTCCTTCGCTCCATAGATGCTGCCGCACCCGCTGAGTTTCTCCAGCATTTTTTGGCTACCTTCAATTTTCCAGCATCTGCAGTTCCTTCTTAAACACAAGTAGATAGACAGTAAACATGGTACGCTTGCCTTTATTGGTTATGGTATTGAGTATAAGCGTCAGGAAGTCTTGATGAAGTCCTCTAAGACTTTGGCTAGGCTGCATTTGGAGTACTGCGTGCGTTTCCTGTTGCCTCATTGCAGAAAGGATTCAGAGTCTTTGGACAGGGTGAAGATGGGGTTTACCATCCTGCCTGGATTTTACAGTATTAGCTGTAAGGAGAGGATGGACAAACTTGGATTGTGGCAGAGGTTGAGGGGAGAGCTGATGGAAGTGTGTAAACTTATGGGAGGTATAGATAGATAGACCTTCAAAATCTCTTCCCCAGGCTACAAATGCAAGAGGCTTAGCGTTAAGGTCAAAGGGGCAAAAAATGTTATACAATGAGAGGTAGGTTCCTGCACCTTTCTGCCAAGGCATGTACACTAAGAGTATTTAAGGGGCTTTCAGATAGGCACATGAACATGCAGGGAATGGAGGGATATGAATACGTGCAGGCAGATGGGATTAATTTAATTTGGCATTATGTTCAACACTGTTCTGTTCTATGTTCTATGATTAATCTTATGGCGTGGGAGAACATTAATATGATTACTCCATTACAAATCTAATGTTAGTAGCTACACTCGGCAATTAATTAATATTGCCAAATAATTTTAGTAAATGTTTTGAATATTATTAATAAACAGTGTTTCTGCTTTGAAAACCTTTATGTGAAAACCTCTACCCAGATATCCTGTTTCACTGATTGGTGTGTGATTACTGTGCTCTGTTATTTTAACAGTGCTCCTGGAGAATTCTGTTTAAAGTGCACTGCGGCACAGATTTCATATCCTGAGCCACATTCCTTCTGGCAAATGCATTAGGGCTGATTGATCTGCACCAGCTTGCAGCCAGCCAAGACAGTTTTCCAAAAATGTTTCCTGCCTCATTAATGCACTCTTAATTTAGAGAATCTCTTGTTTCTGTGAATCATTAAAACTAAATTAAACTGTGCTTCGTCCTTTGAGATTTGCGATTGAGTTAATTCCACTTTTTTGCTACTGGCTGTTGGTGGGACCATTCCTATGCATGTAACGACACTGAGTGAAAGGCAGAAAAATACTGAAGACAAGCAGGTTTCTGCATGCAAAAACTAGCCATAAGAAGCTTTTTCTTCTTCCCTGCTTAAAAAATTATATTGGATCCTGTTGGGTAGCAGACGGATGAGTGAGCTATTTACTGATACAACATGGATAGTGTACACTGTATGTCCATGCATGTGCAGATCATACAACTGAAGAACATTTGTCAGTAAAACATTGGCAGGAAATCAAATAGAGGATGGTATAATTTATGGAAAATTCTCTAAACAAGCTTTGACATGTGACTTCCTTCACTAAGCTTTGCTTCCAAGGACTTCCTTCAGTTGGAAAGTTTCTCTGTGGAGCAGAGTGTTTTGCTGTGGCTGCAGCCAGACTGTTGAAAAGTGAGCTTTTTTCCCCCCTTGATTTCTTTAAAAAAAAAGTCCAGCTTACACTTCTTTTCTGCATTTTCTATCAGCATGCAAGGAACTGGTGACGGCACCTCGTGATCGGAAACCAAATGCTTTTGTGCAGATTACAGTCATAAATCCCACACACCAGAGTTTGACCAGATACTCTAACACTGAAACAGTGGAGGTAAGTGTATCATTGATACATCATTTCAGTCGCCTTCTGTATATGCATTTCCCAATATTTATTCTCACATATTTGTGAAGTTTCATCCCCAGCCCAGAAACTAATGGGTAAAGGGTAGAATCTGGAGTTGAAATGTAAGCTTTGTGTTACAGTTAAATCATTTACTTGAACTAAGACTATAAGCTTCCAGCAAAATGTTAGAGCTTAATTTTGCTGGAAATGTGAGTCGGGGTGTTGGAAACCACTGCTAACTTCATATTTTTAATCTTCTCACTGAGAGCAGTTGTGCTTCAGTAAAAAGTTGTGAAAATACCAACTGGGAGCACAATGACCTGATTTGAATACATTTTTTTTACTGAAACAGGACATTTCATAATGGGCACAACATTCATATCGTAACATAAATGAAACAGTTTTTACAGATTGATGGAAATCGAGATCTGTAGTTCCTGTGGGTTTTACATGTTAATGTCTGTTTCTCCTGGATCTATCTGTTGAAGGCACAGGGCTGATTTCTGGCAACCTACCTGCATGATTCATGATGTGCTATTTATTATGTGGCGATGTTTCGAGTTCCAGGCTTGTCTAGGTGTGCATCATACCTCAGTACATCACTATGCTATGATGTTCCTTGGTTTGTGCAAATATGGATCTAGGAATTGCAGAGATGCAACTGTATGCTTATCAGTACTCACAAATAACTTATACATCACCATACAATTTTAGTGATGATAGATTGCAAAATACATAAAGATGAGTATCTGGTGTGCAGAGTATGCAGCTCTTTTATGTAAGTGTTACTTTAACTGACACTAAGAATATCATTAAAGGAGAGAAGGCATTATTTGTGGTATCCTGTGGAATGCAAATTCAATGCAAAGCATAGATAAAGCAGCCAATTTCTCAAAGATTTTGGATGGCTTTTGGGAGTAAGTATTTTACAATGGATTAAAACTAACAGAAGTAACCCAGGCAGTTGTGTACTGGGGAACATTCTTAAAAGAAATGTTAAAAGCTTTTGGAAAAAAGCCATCAAGCAAATAAATGACAACTGCTACATTCTGTTTAGATGTGGAGTATATGACAGGTGCTGAAGATGTTTCATCTAATCACTCAGCTCCCTGTAGCGTGCAAATTCAGCTGCTGCAAGCCAACCTTTTGGCCACTTTTGAGGCAGTAACTTCATATTTCAAACCAGTCACTGTTCTCTCTCTCTTTGTCATTTCATGACAAGCAAAATGTGCTGTTGTTAAATTAAAAAGCAATTTTGATTTCACAGATTTATGATTGAAAAGTAGTGGCTTAATTTCCTTTGAAGTGGGTGTATAATTTTGCTGAATGAAACTCAGTTTGATTTTCCTGGTCCTTGTAATAGGAAAGGTAGCATTTTCTGCAGGAACCATGTGGAGGAACTGAATTCATGGAACATAAGGCTCCTGGTTTTTGAACTGAAGTATTTACTGAAATTCCCTTGACCTTATAAACCAGTACATAAAAAGCTGAGCAAATTGTTGTATTTTTTGATATATTGTAAATACGCCAATATGAAATTTAGACAAGTTAGGAATCTAAAAATGACTGTACCATTCAACAAATTTAAACCTATCGAATTACCCTTCAATTTTCTCCTCTTTATTCCCAATGGCACTGATTTGTGTAATGATGTACGCAATTTCTTGATGATTCAGTGCCAGCAGGCGTTTTGACTGTGGCTGGCATCACAATGAATCCTGTAGTTTTTACAGCAGGAACCACTAATCAAGGAAAAAATAATTGCATTTAGACCATTAATTCTGTGATCTAATAATGTCCCAAAGAATTTCCAGACAATTATGTAATTTTGAGGTGCAGTCATTATTCAAATAAGAATCCAACAGATTGGTGGGCATGGTGCATGGGTACAATCCAAGGGGTGCAGCTGCCTTACAACACACCAGAGACCAGAGTTGGATTCTGACTATGGTGCTTGTTTGTATCGAGTTTGTACGTTCTGCTTGTGACCTGCGTGGGTTTTCTCCGGGAGCTCCTGTTTCTTCCCACACTCCAAAGACGTACAGGTTTGTAGGCTAATTGGCTTGGTATACTTGCAAATTATCCCCAGTGTGTGTAGGATCGTGTTAGTGCAAAGGGATCGCTGGCCGGTGCAGACTCGATGGGCTGAAGGGCCTGCTTCCGCGCTGTATCTCTAAACTACAATACAATTCAATATTTATTCATTGTCATTTTGAACCTCACTGAGGCTCAAATGAAAATCTGTTTCTACAGCCATACAAACAAAACAATTCCTACAGTACACAAAAACAATTCAATTCACCCAAACATCCATCACAGTGAATCTCGTCCTCACTGTGATGGAAGGCAAAGTCTTTTCTCTCCCCTGCTCCATTTTTCTCCCAATGTTGAAGCCTGATGTTGAAGCCCCAGGCGGGCGTTGGTAAGTCCCACGGCCATTTAAGGCCGCACTGGGCGATGCACGGCCCCGCTCCAGGCCCAAAAGCCACAAAGTTGGAGCCCCCGGCAGGCGCTGGAATATCCCGCGGCCATTAAAGCCGCGCGGGGCGATGTACGGCCCCGCTCCGGGTCGTTCCAACCCCGCGACACGGGCGGGAGAAGTTACGTTGCCGGAGCTCCGAAAAGCGGTCTCCCACCCGGACCCGCGAGCTCCCGATATCACAGTCCACAGACCTGCAACTGGAGCCACCGGAGTCGGGCCGCAGCAGCGAGCCACCACCGCTAAACTAAGGTATTAAATACGAAAATAGTAAGCCAACAATAAATTGAAGATAAGAATCAAGAATTGTTTTAGTTTACATTTTTAACCTAGGGATGATGAGGCCAATTATAATACTCATTGCAATAATCGTCTAAGTCCTTAGATCCAATTTTGCACCTCCTTGTTCTGAATAGCCAATTTCAAAAGTGACTATTTTGTAATTGAGCTATAGAAGGATTTGCTGTAAATTTTCCTGGAATTGCTTATTCTTCCTTTGTCTGAGTATTTAAGCTGGAAATAAAATTGTTCATTTTGTGTTGCATCATAATATTTTAGTTAAGTAAGTTTATTGGCCAAGTATTCACATACAAGGAATTTGCCTTGGCGCTCCGCCCACAACATGACATACAATGACAGTTACGAATGACTCAGAAAACACTAAACATTAATAATAATAAAACATTAATGATAAAACACCATTGATCAAGGATGTGAACCAACAAAATACCAGATCAAAGGGAGGCTACAGATTTTTGACTGTTGAGTATAGCAACTACTCGTGGATAAAAACTGTTTTTATGTCTGGCTGTGGCAGCTTTGACAGTCCGGAGTCGCCTTCCAGAGGGAAGTGATTCAAAGAGTTTGTGGCCAGGGTGAGAGGGGTCAGAGATGATCTTGCCCGGCCCTTGCAGTCTACAGTTCATCAATGGAGGGAAGATACCATACCAGTTTAGGATATTATACTGTACAAAGAGGAACGAGTTCATCATTATGTTAACATGATCTTGTCAAAATGTGATATTTCATCTGCATGTTCTAGCAGAGTGTTTAACAAGCATGTTTAACAATGATATGACATCATATTCATCATGTAACTAATTGTCCCAGCATCTATAAAAGACAGGGCATTCTTACCATGTTAATCAGAAACAGGACGGGGATGGGACAGGATGTGTGCATTATTCTGTAATCATATTAGTAGCTTGCAATCAATTGCTGGTGAGCCATTACTGGCAAACCAGCAATATTAATTGTTGCGGCTGCTCTTTGTCACTGCGCACACCAATATATATGTTAGTTAGGCCCAGTGATAGCGCTGCCTCTGACAACATTGGTGATTTGTTTAGGATAGGGGAGGCCGTTGATTTGGGTTGTTTTGGTTCTTTGTGGTGTTGAAATATTCCTGTTATTGTTTTTCTGTAGGTGGGGGATGGTATTCTTCTGAATGATGACATCATTAAATACCTCAATATTATCATTCAGTAGCAGAGTAGAGAACTGCGCAGGAAACAAAAGTTCTTAAATACAAATTTGGGCAGTTTCCCACCTAACACCCTCCATAAATTAAAATTCTCATCCACGCACATATATATCTATCTACTGTAGTCATTTCTACCTCTGTAATTGGATTCAATTTTACAACCATATCAGTACTCTTGTATATATATTCCCGCCTTCCTTCGTCCCATTAGTATGTGACGGTCTTTAGCTGGTGTGGCCTTACCTCTGGAAGCCCTTCCACAAACCTACCCAACCTTCTCTTGCTTTAAGATGTATATTTAAACAAGCCATCGGTTATCCAAAATGGTTTAGGGTTTGTGGTAGTAATGGCAACAAAACTATTGACATTCAATGCCATTACTTTGGAAAACTAACAGAAACTTTGTGGATACTGATCAAACTGATCAAACTTTGTGGATACATGACTTTGCACAGAAATCCTGTTTCTGTCAGGAATTCAATATTCGTATTGCCTTCACCACCACATCAAGGGCAAATACTTACATTCACATGAATTTCAGCAAGTTGTCCCACAGGAAAGTAGTCTGAAGATGTTGTACGTTTCTGTATATAATATCTACATGTGTTTTTAATCATGTGCTCCATTAGTTCCTGTCCAACTATCGGGCCTAAAGGGGCTGTCCCACTTGGGCGACCTAATCCGCGAGTTCTGGCGAGTTTGCCCTCAACTCGTACTCGCAACATGGTCGACACGAGGTCGTAGGAGGTCTTCGTAACTCTCCTTCATGCTCGAGAGTGGTCTCCGCGTACTCGAGGCCTCAGCCAGGTCGCGGCGTTTTTTTCAATATGTTAAAAAATGCCCGCGAGTAAAAAAAGGTCGCCATGGAAAAAAATGATACTTTTTTTACTCATAGGTTTAGTCGTAGTAGGTCGGCATGTTAGTCGTACGTAATCGAGGGTAGTCAAAGGTAGTTGAAGCTGGTCTTCAACATAGTCGAAGGGAGGTCGAAGCTGGTCTTCAACATAGTCGAAGGGAGGTTGAAGCTGGTCTTCAACATAGTCGAAGGAGGTCTTCAACGTCCATTTTTCAAACTCTTCTAAACTCGCCAATTAGGTTGCCCAAGTGGGACAGCCCCTTAATTTAATCTTCTTATATTGTAATACCCTCACAGAAATACTTCAAAATATAAGAGATTTTACAATTACTTGATAGTATTTTTTAATAAATATAAATATTTTAGTTTCTGAGTGGCTTGGTGGCTTACACCTGCTCCTAATATCTTGTGTACTTGTCTTGGTGGTGTAGCACCCAGTAGGTTGGCCTGCAGAATGCGAGTATGATACTTAGCTGGCGAGGGTGCTGATCTGGTGCCACGCTGAGGAGGCCAAGATTGTCCCAGGCGTGGGTAACAATGGCTGCTCACGAACAATGTGATTCAACTTCCTTTGCAATTCCACAAAAGGTATAATTCTGTGCACCTTCACCTCAGAAATCACATTGTGCTCTGGAGGATGACTCAAACCCAGAAAAATCCAGTCGATTGAAGGGTCTCGACACCAAACATTCTCCAGAGGTGCTGTCAGACCCGCTGAGTTACACCAGCCTTTTGTGTCTGCCTCGATTTTTGCTGAATGATGTTTGCTGTTGGATTTTGCTTTGAGGGGGAAAATAAATGTCATTTACTTAATGCCATAAAAGAAAGTGTGATATGACTGACTTCCAATAATGCTTCCTAGTTATTTTTTTAAAGCCACTTGAGATCCTGTTAGTTCTCCAGGAGAATTATTTTATCTTCAGTCTCCCGGTCTGTAGCAAAGCAGCCTAGACGCTGGATTGACCAACACTCAGGAGACACAGAGAACACCATAAGGCTGGTCTGGTTTATTCGACTTTGCTCAGACCACCCACATGCAGATAACCAGATGCACATGATTGAATAGGCCATTCAATGATGTCATACTTAGTTATATGTGCAGATGGAAAGGGCCAGGTGCTTCAGCGATTAACTGACAGTCCTATTTACGGATTCACCCTCAACCCAGGCACCTAAAAGCCTACATTCACCTCAGCAACCTGAAAGGCCACATAACTGTGATTGAAGTGAGTCATCTTTGACCCCTGGGTCTGTCTAAGAAGGATGGGATGTTTCATAGAAACATAGAAAATAGGTGGAGGAGGAGGCCATTCGGCCCTTCGAGCCAGCACCGCCATTCATTGTGATCATGACTGATCGTCCCCTATCAATAACCCGTGCCTGCCTTCTCCCCATATCCCTCGACTCCACTAGCCCCTAGAGCCCTATCTAACTCTCTCTTAAATCCATTCAGTGACTTGGTCTCCACTGCCCTCTGTGGCAGGGAATTCCATAATTCACAACTCTCTGGGTGAAAAGGTTTTTTTTCACCTCAGTCTTAAATGACCTCCCCTTTATTCTAAGACTGTGGCCCCTGGTTCTGGACTCGCCCAACATTGGGAACATTTTTCCTGCATCTAGCTTGTCCAGTCCTTTTATAATGTTATATGTTTCTATAAGATCCCCCTCATCCTTCTAAACTCCAGTGAATACAAGCCTAGTCTTTTCAATCTTTCATCATATGACAGTCCCGCCATCCCAGGGATCAATCTCGTGAACCTACGCTGCACTTTCCTCCCACATCCCAAGGACATCAGGTTTGTAGGTTAATTGCCCTTCTGTAAATTGCCTCTAGTGTATAGAGAGGGGATGAGGATAACATAGAATTAGTATGAACTGTAGATGCTGGTTTGCAAAAAAAAAATACACAAAGTGCTGGAGTAACTTAGCAGGTCAGGCAGCATCTCTGAAGAACATGGATAGTTAATATTTCATATTGGGGCCTTCTTCAAATTGATAGTGTAAAAGATAGATACAGTTGGGGGGGGGTGGATGATAGGCATATAGTTTTACTAAGGACAAAGAAGAAAAGACAGGAGGTGTAAATCTAAAGGATTGAAGAGTTGGGAATAGTGGTGGAAGAGGAAAGCGAGGGGGAAATAGGAGTGAGTCCAAGTGCGACAAATGGGTGAGGTGGGGGGGGGGAGAGAATGTTTGTGGGGCTAGGGGGTGGTGGTTTGGTAGTTACCTAAGATTGGAGAATTCAATGTTCATATTGTTAGGTTGTAGGTATGTAAAATAATTGGCTTCTATAGAAACATAGACAATAGGTGCAGGAGGAGGCCATTCGGCCCTTCGAGCCAGCACCGCCATTCAATGAGATCATGGCTGACCATCCCCAATCAGTACCCCGTTCCTGCTTTTTCCCCATATCCCTTGATTCCTTTAGCCCTAAGATCTAAATCTACCTCTCTCTTGAAAAGATTCAGATTCAGATTCAGATTCAATTTTAATTGTCATTGTCAGAGTACAGTACAGAGACAACGAAATGCATTTAGCATCTCCCTTGAAGAGCGACATAGCAAACGATTTGAATAAAAAAATAATAAGTGTCCGGGGGGTGGGGGGGTGATGACATCCAGTGAATTGGCCTCCAATGCCTTCTGTGGGAGAGAATTCCACAGATTCACAACTCTCTGGGTGAAAAAGGTTTTACTCAACTCAGTCCTAAATGGCCGACCCCTTATTCTTAAACTGTGACCCCTGCCTGGTTCTGGACTCCCACAACATAGGGAACATTGTTCCTGCATCTAGCTTGTCCAATCCTTTAAGAATGTTATATGTTTCTATAAGATCCCCTCTTAAGGGTATTATAAGTGTGATGAGCTGTTCAGCTGGTTTGAAGGCCACACAGCTGCTGGATGTTTAGATCCCTTTCATTAATCCTTGTCAGCAACAAGCATCTAATGAAAGGGAAACTCCTGCCATGGAGATTGCCGCAGTTTATTGGGAGCTTTCTAGGAGTATTGTCACTGTCTTCCAATCAATTATTGTGGATAAGTATCTCCTGTTGTGGCTCAGAGTGAGATTTTGTTTTTCTATACTCCCATATGTTTCTTGAGAAATTCCTGCCATGTTAGCCTTGCAGAGGCTGAAACACACTTGGTATAGGAACATATGTGGAAAGAAAATAAAATGAGTTAACATTTCATTTGGAAGACCCTTCAACAGAATTGAAAATGGAATAGTTTGGTAAAGAATGCGGAGGAAATGACTACAATATCGGGAATATGTTTGATGGGATAAGTCATAGGTTGCAGTAATAATACACGGTTTATGAAGACATCGGGTTTATTGAGTTGCTGCCTTGCAGCTCCGACAGTGCCAGAGACCCAGGTTCTATCCCAACTACAGATGTTGTCTGTACGGAGTTTGTATGTTCTCCTTATCACCTGCGAGACTTCGATTCCCTCCCACATTCCAAAGGCGTACAGGTTTGTAGGTTAATTGGCTTGGTATTATTGTAAATTGTCCCTAGTGTGTGTAGGATAGTGTTAGTGTGCGGGGATCGCTGGTCTGTGTGGGCCGAAGGGCCTGTTTCCGCGCTGTATCTCTAAATTAAACTAAAGTAATGGGTGAAACTAGAGAGAGAAAACAAAGAGATTCGACGTGAAAATTGTGAATTGCAAATCCAAGCTATTGTAGAGAACTGAAGGCAGAAGGAGTATGTTGGAAATGTTCATCAGATGAGACAGTCTTTGCAGAGAGAGACAACATTAGTTAACCTTGTGTATAACCTGACAGCAGACTGGCTCATGATGAAATGCACAGAGGTACCTGAAATTGTTGGATTCGATGTTGAGCAAATTCTCACATTTGAGGCTTTTTCTTTTACAATATAAGGAAATGAAGAATATCAGAAGGCCGGCTGTTTTATAAGTTGCATCTCATACTGTCATATTCTTCCTGAGTAAATTACATAGAAAACAGAACTGATTTAGGTAGTGCAGTTGATAGGAGAATTGCCTGATGCCCTGAAACCTCTGGAGACTTTGCACCCCACCCAAGGTTTCCGTGCGGTTCCCGGAGGTTTTTGTCAGTCTCCCTACCTGCTTCCACTACCTGCAACCTCCGGCAACCACCTGCAACCTCCGGGAACCGCACGGAAACCTTGGGTGGGGCGCAAAGTCTCCAGAGGTTTCCGTTCAGGTTTCCTAAGTGGGACAGGGGCATTACTGTCTGCATATGGGATGGAGTAGTATCATTATTATATTCACCCATTTTTTGTATGTGATGTGGTGACATATTTTCCACTGACTGCATCCTTAAGAAAAACTGTTTATACTAAATGTTTCCGCTGTATTAATGTCATTAAAGTCAGGGCATTAACTGCCTTATTTTAAAAGACATTTCTGTTTTCTTTCACGATGCAGACTGTGAAAATCTTTAGAAGTACAGCGAATGTAATAAGCATAAATTAATTCATTCTAAAATTGATATATTAAAATATGGAACAAAATGAGAGTCTAGAGAAGAGAATAATTTACATGGAAAAATGAATAAAGCAGTGTTCGCAGGCTACATGTTTTAATATCGAAAATTACAGACACCAAGAAGATATCAGTGCTACTTCATAATTAAGGAATTAAGGAGGCATGATGATATTAGATTGATTTCCAGATAAATCTAAGCAGGTTTTGTGACCTGATCTTCACATATGGCTTGTCGTGTAAACAAATTATCTGGTTTGTTTCCCTGGAATCAGGAAAACCTAATCCTGCAGAAAAACTAATAGCAATTCAGCACCCGGTATTTAGATTGAATCTGTTTTACTATTGCCTCCAGAGAGAACATCTACATTATTTGTGTTATATTAATTTCATGTTCAAACTTCAAATAAACCAACGCTGGGTAATTTAGATGCTTGAACTGCAGATTCACAGCCACTGCTAATGGTTCTTATACTGAGAATCATGAAGGTCGTGCAAATTGATCAACATGTGAGCAGACACTTCAGTGTTTTCATGAGGTTTTGGGGTCAGGATTCTTGTAGTGCTTTCAGAGGCAATGTTAAAACCTATTCACTGCATTGGACTTATTTTTCATTACCAGTATATATCAAATTATTTTTCTCAATGGTAATTTTATGTTGCTAGTTTTCATTTTTCTCCAGTAATGGAATACATTTTATATTCACAGGTTTCTTATCAAATACTTTCTATGATTTAATATACATGTCCGTGTCTAAGAGCTTCCTTATTAGTTCATTATCTCTGCGCTCAGTAACGTGCGTTGTACTTTCATGTTGGGTAATAACTCTGGAACATAAAATAGATGTGAACATTTCACATCATAACCAATCAACCTGAAATGTTAGACCTGTTCTCTCTCCACAGATGGGAATATTTCTTGCTTATATTTCTGATCTCCAGGTATAATCTCTAGCTTCTACCGAGAGGCAGTAATGTCCAGAATGGCCTGCTCCTGGAAAAGTCAACCACTGTAATGTCATGGTTTTTCTCTAATTCTGTCTGTTGGCTTGGGTTTTCTCAAGCAAATAGACCACGATTTTGGATGAGGAAATTGTACATAGAAACATAGAAAATAGGTGCAGGAGTAGGCCATTCGGCTCTTCGAGCCTGCACCGCCATTCAATATGGTCATGGCTGATCATCCAACTCAGTATCCTGTACCTGCCTTCTCTCCATACCCCCTGATCCCTTTAGCCACAAGCATGTACATTGAGAAATGATGCCCACCCTTCAGCTCACCCTGGGTTGATAATTAACCATGCAGCATAAATAGAACTCATTTCACTGTGAACTCCTCTAAGATCTCAGTATGTTTAATATTTGAGTTATAATTGACAATTTGAATCTGTGCCCTTCTGGTGTACGGTTAGGTGTGATCAAACAAAAAAAGACTTCTAAAGCTGTGTATGCCAGCAGCAAATGTGAAAAAAGTTGACAGGTGTTGCTTTGTGCACGTATAGTTGGACCACACACCAGATAAATGATTACAGAAACATAGAAAATAGGTGCAGGAGGCCATTCGGCCCTTTGAGCCAGCACCGCCATCCATTGTGATCATGGCTGATCGTCCCCTAGGTGTTTCAGCAATTAACTGACAGTCCTATTTACGGATTCACCCTCAACCCAGGCACCCAAAAGCCTACATTCACCTCATCAGCAACCTGAAAGACCACGTAACTGTGATTGAAGTGAGTCATCTTTGACCCCTGGGTCTGTCTAAGAAGGATGGGATGTTTCATAGAAACATAGACAATAGGTGCAGGAGGAGCCAGCCCCGCCATTCATTGTGATCATGGCTGATCGTCCCCTATCAATAACCCGTGCCTGCCTTCTCCCCATATCCCTTGACTCCACTAGCCCCTAGAGGTCTTTCTAACTATCTCTTAAATCCACCCAGTGACTTGGCCTCCACTGCCCTCTGTGGAAGGGAATTCCATAAATTCACAACTCTCTGGGTGAAAAGGTTTTTTCCTCACCTCAGTCTTAAATGACTTCCCCTTTATTCTAAGACTGTGGCCCCTGATTGTGGACTCGCCCAACATTGGGAACATTTTTCCTGCATCTAGCTTGTCCAGTCCTTTTATAATTGTATGTGTTTCTATAAGATCCCCCCTCATCCTTCTAAACTCCAGTGACAAGGCTGACTCTCTTTCAATAAGGAATCATCTGTTTCAGTTTTGTGAACCCAGTGCAGCCTCGGTGCCTAAAATGGAGAATTCACCCAACTCGTTCTAAGGCATGCAGACGCACTAGGGGGCCAAGTTCACTGCGTGAGATTTGTTGAAGTAATTGATCTGCACTGAGACATTAATAAGGAACTGCAGCTGGTTGCAGGCTCCAGGGAAGGGAAGTGGATTATCGTGCAACTTCAGTTGAATGAGTATACATTTGGACTCCAGCAGAGGACAGTTTGGCTCTGACGAACAGCTGAATATACTGTAAAATTCTCTGTGGAAATTCATTCACATAATAAATATTTGCTGGATTACAGTCAGTGTTTATCATGCAAACAGATAATACCTTCAAGAAAAGAGAAGATAAGGTTGAATGGAAGGCAGATGGGAAAATAACGTCTGAGGAGAACATATTAAACTGAGGGATAATAATTTAGACTAGAGTACCAGGGAATGGAGCACAAATCACACCGCTGTTGCAGTTCGGCTCTTCTTGTAGATGAGAGATGAATAAACTCTTCCAATTTTCCACACAAGATCGTTTAATGCCAAAAGCAAACTGTGGTTCCCATGACATGATGCAACTTAGACTGCACCAATTAATAAATGGGAAGAGTGAGGCAAACCAAGAATTAATGGGATGCCTTGCCAGCTTTTTTCCGAATTTTCAGTTCCATCAGTTATAAATCTTTAAGCAGCACAAGAAAAAAAACCCAGCTTTTACCAGACACTAAACTAATATTTAAATTGTATTGACATCAATATATCGGTTTTGCATACCAGTATTAAATATTATTTACTGTATTGAATAATTGCATTCAAATTCCCTTCCACCCACATCTGATATAAGCAATTCTTCTGAAAATCTACCTCTATAAGTTCCTCCCCTCAATCTTCTAAATTCTAGCGAGTACAAACTGAGTCTATGCAGTCTTTCTTCAAATGAAAGTCCTGACATCCCAGGAATCAGTCTGGTGAACCTTCTCTGTACTCCCTCTATGGCAACAATGTCTTTCCTCAGATTAGGAGACCAAAACTGTACGCAATACTCCAGGTGTGGTCTCACCAAGACCCTGTACAACTGCAGTAGAACCTCCCTGCTCCGATACTCAAATCCTTTTGCTATGAATGCCAACATACCATTGGCTTTCTTCACTGCCTGCTGCAACTGCATGCCTACTTTCAATGACTGGTGTACCATGACACCCAGGTCTCGCTGCATCTCCCCCTTTTCCCATCTTGACACCATTCAGATAATAATCTACTTTCCTGTTTTTGCCCTGCTGTTGCTTCTAACTAATAAATGAACAATGGGATAAAACATGGAGTAATGACACACAAAAGATTACAAAGTTATGTTAAGAAAAAGATTATCAAAGGATAAATAGCAGAAAGATACAGCAGTGACTCAAAGATAAAGACATAATCTTCAAGAACCAACTACTAGAGAATGCCAGAGGTCGATGAGCCAGACAGTGTATGCCTTAACTTAAGATGAGGAATACAGTAGCTGGCTCACTTGCTAAAAAATATTTTGTTATTAGCGCCAGCTTACTTTCCTGTTTTCTTTGAGAGAACCATAAGGCAAGTGAAGAACAAATAATTTAAAGAAAAAAGTATCCGAAGATTGACATTAAACTTGTTTTCATCAGCAGACATTATAAATTCATGCATAAGCCAGGCATCTGTGTGTTACTGAAGGTTATAAGAATAAGGAGTAAGCCATTTAGAACGGAGACGAGGAAACACTTTTTCTCACAGAGAGTGGTGAGCTCTGCCTCAGAGGGCGGTGGAGGCAGGTTCTCTGGATGCTTTCAAGAGAGAGCTAGAGAGGGCTCTTAAAAATAGCGGAGTTAGGGGATATGGGGAGAAGGCAGGAACGGGGTACTGATTGGGGATGATCAGCCATGATCACATTGAATGGCGGTGCTGGCTCGAAGGGCCAAATGGCCTACTCCTGCACCTATTGTCTATTAAACTACTTTTTGGGGCATTTCAGGATGAAGCAATAGTCTATTATGCATAACTTGACAAGTTTCTGACTTTCAGAGAAGGAACTTGAAAGGTTAAACATTGCACAGGGACCAACATTCTGACTTGATTCTAAACCAGCCTAAGATCATGGATGAAAAGGGATGGAAAAGTACCAAGTAGATAGTGCATTTCTTCGCTGGTAACCTTTAGGAATTAGCTGGGTGAATTCCAGTTGCAGAATTACAAATATTGATAAGTTCCTAAAGCAACAGCAACTAGCAATATGCACATTCAATTGGTATTGGAATCATGAAAAACTTACTGAATGCTTAAAGTTTGCGTATTCAATCCATATAGGATTTGTAATAATTATGGTAAAGGACAATTATGTAGTTTGGAGGAAGTTCTTTAGGGATGTATATTCATTATCAATAAATCATGCACATTTACCTTTTTGATTCAACTAAAAATTCAGTCTATTAATTTAGCAAGTACAGTTTCTGTGTTGCCTTTCTCACCAGCCTTTGTTTCATCATTTCCTCCTCCTGCTCATCATCACCCTCTCTTTTCATTTCAAAGTATCTGGCTGAGTAATAGCATTCTGGCTTTAAAATCAGAAAAGAGGATTTATGCAGACTATCTGTGTTATTGCTTCAGAGGAATGCTTCATTAGATGTTTCTTGTTTCAGACGAGAAACCATGCTGCCCTAAATAGAAATAGGTTAGTTTGGTCAACTAGTCCTACATAGAAACATAGAAAATTAGTGCAGGAGTAGGTCATTCGGCCCTTCGAGCCTGCACCGCCATTCAATATGATCATGGCTGATCATCCAACTCAGTATCCTGTACCTGCCTTCTCTCCATACCCCCTGATCCCCTTAGCCACAAGGGCCACATCTAACTCCCTCTTAAATATAGCCAATGAACTGTGTGGCCTCAACTACATTCTGTGGCAGAAAATTCCACAGATTCACCACTCTCTGTGGGAAAAAATGTTTTTCTCATCTCGGTCCTAAAAGATTTCCCCCTTATCCTTAAACTGTGTGTGGCCCCTTGTTCTGTACTTCCCCAACATCGGCAAACAATCTTCCTGCATCTATCCTGTCCCACCCCTTAAGAATTTTGTACGTTTCTGTAAGATGCCCCCTCAATCTTCTAAATTCTAGCGAGTACAAGCTGAGTCTATCTGTTCATTGTGAACAATGCAGCCATTGAGATTTCCTACACAGTAGTTCCAAGCTATTTGTGAAAAACATTTGGAAGGTCTTGGGATCATGAGAGGCACTGAATCAATACGTAATTGTCATTTTGATTGTCTCCCTAACTATTTACTTTGCTATCTTCTCTTGGACAAATCCATACACATTGCTTTCATGTGCTTTTACAGCAGGTTAGTTTAGTTTAGTTCAGAGATATAGCGCGGAACCAGGCCCTTCAGCCCACCAAGTCCGCACCGACCAGTGGTCCCCACACACTTTTGGACATTTCATTTCGAGGTGTGTTTTGCACAGAATTTATTTTTTTCACAATTCTCTCTTTATTATCGGCTGTTTACAATTTAGAAAACCTTTAAACAATATACTCCAATGAACTTATAATAGAAACAAACTGACAGGAAGATGTGTTGGTGGGAAGTGAAGCTATGTAGACACTTGTAAAATGTAGTTACTTAAGTACGTAGGTTGTACTCATTGTCCAACCAAAGTTACTTGGCTTTGCACCTTAATACCAATCATGTTGCAATCTATTGCCTCCCTATTCAGACGATTGGCAGTTGTTGTTTGAGGAGAATATGACATGTAGCTTGATTTAATATTGACCTTTTTAAGACAAGCATTGTTAAACATGGGTCTGGTGGAGGCTGATAAAGGCAACTTGCTTTCTTTAATTCTGGATTGTCTGTTTTCTCGCAGTGGACTTGTCAAGAATTATGGTTGTTATATATATATCTGAGGACATAGATTAAGCAGACTTAAAGATAACATTTAAATACATATTGTTAAAATGGAAAATGTGTTGTAAATTCCAGGAAGGAGTCAAATAAATCACACAGACCATTTCTGCAAGGTGACAAATAATTACTTCAAATGCTAGCTCGCAAGACTGGGCACATAGTTCAGAATAATTTACCAACTTTCCTTTTAACTATATCTAGAAAGAAAACAAGTTTAGTTTATGTAGATCGGCTATTGGATGCTAGCCACTCATAGTGCATGTTAGTAGAGCCCCGCTTAGTACATGTTTTATAATATTAAGACCTCGCCTACGTCAGGTAGTAGATGCAGCAGCTCAGCGATGTAATGTACTGCAGATCCAATGCTGTAAAGGGCTTGTCCCACTTGCATGCGATTCCGTTCGTTTTGTGCGACCAAACGGAAGTGGAATTCACGTGAAGTTTGCGCTTTGTACGTGCTAAGTACGTGTGTGCGTCATTTGCATCATGCTTACCAATCAGCTGGGCAGGAGGCGGGCCGACTGAATTTGGGCGTCACACGGCATCGGGCAGTGACATCATCACGCAACACCACGCTGGGCGGTGATGTCATCGCGCAACACCACATGCTAGGCGTACACCGTCCACACGCTGCGTACGATGTCAAGACGCTGCGTGCTGACAGTGGCCGTTGCCGCTCGAAAATTTCGGCCACTGCCAGAATTTCGGAGCCCCGTGCGATGTCGGGACCAGCCCCCGCACAACTCCACGCTTCTAAGTGGGACCGGCCCCGCGCGGCCATACGGTAGCCCGTACGCCTCAAGCGACCACGAGGTTGCGTAGTTTGCGAGCCCAGGTTGCGTAAGTGGGACAGGCCCTTTAGTGTTTAATGAAGATGTGTTGTATCTTTTACATGTGTCTGAGTCTCGTAGTTTAGTTTAGTTTAATTTAGTTTAGAGACACAGCACAGAAACTGGTCCCTCGGCCCACCCATTCCGCGTTGACCAGCGATCCCCACACACAAACTAGTGACCATTTACAATTTGACAAAGACAATTAGCCTACAAACCTGTAAAGTCTTTGGAATGTGGGAGGGAACCAGAGCACCTGGATAAAACCCCACATAGGTCACGGTCCTTTAAAACACGTCCAAACTCCATACAGACAGCACCCGTAACCAGGATTCAACCCGGGTCTCTGGTGCTTTAAGGCAGCAACTCTACTGCTGTACCACCATGTCGCCCTAAATGTACTTGTTTTTAGATGAGGCAATTTGCTGCTGAGCAGGCTGTTAATTTATAAATATATGTATATTTAATTTTGTCAAGTTAAGTTAAGAATAAACTCAAATAGTGAGAAATTCCTGCCTCTCATAAATTGACTCTATTGATGTAATAGAAGCATGTCATAGCCTAGAAATGGGTGCACTAGATGGGTTGGGGGATCTAGGAACATTGGAGAGGGCACATTAGTTCGATGCTTGGACCAAGGAGGATGTAAGCAGGAGGTGGGCACCAAGGGGATTCTTTGAAGCAATGGGGAGACTTTGAAAATCAAGAGTTTAGAAAGTTTTGGAATAAGTTGTCATGAGGCCAGAATGTTTGAGATTGGGGCATAATCAGTGTCGTGTGGTTGACACAGTTTGGCCGGGGGGGCGTTCATGCTTCCGCAGGAGTTAAAGGCGGGTGTGGGACTTACCTGAGGGTTTTGAATCTAGCTCTAGGGTATTAAAAGGCAATTGTCCCCAGGAATTGTGCAATTGAAATCATGACTGGCCCCTGCTTGGTCTATTCTCCCACTTATCCAGAAAAGTTGTTGCAAGAAGGATGATGTCAACTGGTTTGTGGCTGATGTGGAAATCATGTTGGGCATGCATGGATGAATCTCCTCAAGGATTGCTGGATAATATCTTTGATGCAAACTAGCCTGGAAATATTTGCTATATATTTCACTCCAGAAAAAATAAAACAATTTTCAAAAGCCTGGTATGCGCTTTAAGTAATTAGACAAGTCAATAGACAATAGACAATAGGTGCAGGAGTAGGCCATTCGACCCTTCGAGCCAGCACACCCATTCAATGTGCTCAAGGCTGATCATCACCAATCAGTACCCCGTCCCTGCCTTCTCCCCATATCCCCTGACTCTGCTATTTTTAAGAGTCCTATCTAGCTCCCTCTTGAAAACATCCAGAGAACTCCTCTGAGGCAGAGAATTCCACAGACTCACCACTCTCTGTGAGAAAAAGTGTTTCCTCGTCTCCGTTCTAAATGGCTTACTCCTTATTCTTAACTGTGGCCCCCTGGTTTTGGACTCCCCCAACACCGGGAACATGTTTCCTGCCTCTAGTGCGTCCAAGCCCTGAACAATCTTATATGTTTCAATGAGATGCCCTCTCATCCTTCTAAAATCCAGAGTGTACAACCCCAGCCGCTCCATTCTCTCAGCATATGACAGTCCCGCCATCCCGGGAATTAACCTTGTAAACCTACGCTGCACTCCCTCAAAAGCAAAAATGTCCTTCCTCAAATTAGGGGATCAAAACTGCACACAATACTCCAGGTGTGGTCTCACTAGGGCTCTGTACAACTGCAGAAGGACCTCTTTGCTCCTATGCTAATAGAATATTATTCTTTATTGCTGGGGAATTGAATATCAAAGGACGGAAGTTATGCCGGAGAGGGCTTCCATAGGGCAAAGGTGAGACCACATTTGGACTATCTACAGCACTGGTCTCATTATTTCAGGAAGGACATAATACTTGGAAGCAGTACAGCAAGGCTTTCTGGACTGATACTCGGAATGGATGAGTTGTCCTATCAGGAAAGGTAGGGCTGGTTTGGAAGAGCATGAGGTGACTTGAATTAAACATGTAAAATTCTGAAGATTCTTGGCAGGATAGATCTGGAAAGGGTGTTGCCCTCCCATGGAAACGTTACAACTATACAATACAGTTAAATAACAAGGGGTTTGTTCATTTCAGACAAAGTTGAGGGGACATTCTTTACGTCATGAATCGTTGAGACCCTTACTTAGAGGGCCACAGGAAACAGTCTTTGATTACTTTTGAAAGAGAGTAAATAAATACTCGATAAGTCAACATAGAAACATAGAAAATAGGTGCAGGAGTAGGCCATTCGGCCCTTCGAGCCTGCACTGCCATTCATATGATCATGGCTGATCATCCAACTCAGTATCCTGTACCTGCCTTCTCTCCATACCCCCTAATCCCTTTAGCCACAAGAGCCACATCTAACTCCCTCTTAAATATAGCCAATAAACTGTGGCCTCAACTACCTTCTGTGGCAGAGAATTCCAGAGATTCACCACTCTCTGTGTGAAAAATGTTTGTCTCATCTCGGTCCTAAAAGATTTTCCTCTTATCCATTAACGGTGACACCTTGTCCTGGACTTTCCCAAAGCCGGGAACAATCTTCCTGCATCTAGCCTGTCCAACCACTTAAGAATTTTGTAAGTTTCTATAAGAACCCCCCTCAATCTTCTAAATTCCAGCGAGTACAAGCCGAGTCTATCCAGTCTTTCTTCATATGAAAAGTCCTGACATCCCAGGAATCAGTCTGGTGAACCTTCTCTGTACTCCCTCTCCGGCAAGAATGTCCTTCCTCAAGAAATGTCAAGAAAGGAAATGTTACGGAGGTGGCAGGAATGAGAATTTAAGATACAATCAAATCAAACATGATCTTATTGAATGGTGCAGCCGGCTTCTGTGGTCCTCGACTCCTATGTTTTTATGTTTGTGTACATTTGCAATTGCTACCATTATGGCACTGACTAACCACATTGCTCAAGGCTCTCTTCTATAAAACTGAATTGTACTCAATTCTGCACTCCTTTCACAGCCTACTTTATTTATTCCATGTGTTTTATGCATTCAACAGTAAATGGTTAGCAACATTTTATGGTTTCTGATGTTCTCAGGTCTTTGGAATTGTTGCTACCAGGGTTGACTGGAATAATGAAAATAAGATTCATTTACTGTGCAAAAAGTGGAGACGCATTTTGCAACTTAAATCGAGCCACTGTGCCATATACCCTTTCTACTGCAGCTGGCATTTGATGTAAGTCACAATTGGTGTCCAAATAACCTCAAATAGGGATCAGCAGCTCTAGCAATATGATATTGTTTATGTAAGAGTCAACTGAGGAGGGTGTGTGCAGTTCAGCTTTCCCAATGGTAAGGCAGGAGGTATAGAGATATCAAGGTATTTTATTGTCACATTCACATACACCGAGGTGTAGTGAAGTGAAATGCTTTTTGCCATTTTGCAGCACACAAAGAATACAGACATAACACCAATGAGAGTCTTAAACACAAAGAACACCCCCCCACAATGGCTCCCACCATGAGGGAAGGCACAAAGTCCAGTCCCCAACCCCAGTTTCACCCATAGTCGGGCCTATTGAGGCTATTGAGGCCTCACAGTTGCCACTACGGAGGCCCGATGTTCTGGCCGTTCTCGCCGGGTGATTGCTGCTCCGGCGTCGGGAGAGTCCTCACAGCGTCCTGGGAACCCTGGAAGGGCTGCCCTCCGTACTGTTGTTAATCTGCTGAAATCACAAACTTACTGATATTTGGAATCAGTGATTTGTCAAACATTATTTACTTGGACATAAATGCTTCATTTAAGTTGGAGTCAACCTGCAAATTCAATTTCCTTTTTAAACATAAACATTTTACTTACACATAGCACATCTGTGTGAGATTTAAACTGATCAAACTGAGATGCAATTCATCTTCCTGCTAATTAGATGTTCACCAAAATCTAATCCCCAGGCATTCTTCAACTAAACCTAGGCTGCTACATCTGCTTCATAATAACACTGACTATTCTGGTTGTCAACCATTAAATGCAACTGCTCTCCCCTCCCACACGGACAAACACATGAGAATGTGTGCTCATACAAAGACAGGGCTTTTGTGCAAACTTATAGTTATGGGAGCTGTTGTACAGCCATTGCATGTAATTGCCCACCCGACTTATATACTGGGGATTAATATTACACAGGTTAAGCACCAACGATTTTCAGTGGGACAGAAAACGGAAGCAACTCACCACATTGTAGTCTGCGTCAGGGTTTTTTATAAATTAATCTGCTTTTGGTCATGATAAGAAGCTGTGGGAAGATGTCATGAACAAATTGGCACACGATAGACTACATGAGCTGAGAAAGTATCAGTGACTCAGTATAAGGGCAAGATAGCTTCATTAGAAACTTTCCACATTTCTCACATGGCAGTGAGGCCCACTTATATTGTTTGCAACAAAGCTCACACCACCGTAAATGTATTGCTGGATAACCTGCTGTTCCTGTAGTCTCCTGTAACTGTCCTGTCTTCCATGCATTATTGTGCTTTGGTAGAACCGCAAGGCCAAATGAAATTTTGAATTGAACCCATTTCATTTTTCTTGCTCTTGATGAATGTATATTATGATATGCTGTGAAAGCAAAGCAAAGCAAGTCAGGCAGCATCTGTGAGGGTAAAGGACAGAGAGCAAGACCCTCAACTCGTTGCCTGCCTGTCCTTTCCCTTGCACAGATGCTGCCCTGACTTTGTGAGTTCCTCCAGCATTTTTGCTTTTAACCCAGATCACAGCATGTGCAGTTAGTCCTCCATGTTATATCTGTTGTGATGCACTGTCATGTTTTAGCACCACTCTCTATTGTTTATAAATGAATGCATCGTAAATGGTTTGCATTATCCTGTGCTGTGTGCAGCAGGATTGAGTGTTGGCTTTTGTGCACCGTATCTCTCTGTGGAATACAATGCTGTAAATACTTGTTGGTCATTTTTTTTTTGATTTCTTAACCTTTCACAAAGGTCCATTGCATTGTAATGTACATGTCAGTGTTATAGTCGGTTCCTCGCGAGCACTTTCTTTAACGTTTTCTTGCAGTGAAGAGTGCAGTTTGGTCACAGGATGCAATCTTTTAAAGGGATGAAGTCTTAAGTAACAATCATCGTTTTCACAGTCACTTTTTAATACACAGAATATAATGCAGAACTCAATAGTTTGTTGTGCTGGACTTACTTATTTTCTGGGCTATTCTACTAATATGGCAACGTATACTTTTAATTCACTTTCTTGATGGGTTAACACAATATTGCAATACCAATGTCCATTGAACATGGTAAGTTTAAAGGGAGTACAGTAAATGTCACCTTGCGAGCCAGATATTAACCATTAACCATATAGATTTGGCCCTTGTGGCTAAAGGGATCAGGGGGTATGGAGAGAATGCAGGTACAGGATACTGAGTTGGATGATCAGCCATGATCATATTCGAATGGCGAATGGTGCAGGCTCGAAGGTGCCGAATGGCCTACTCCTGCACCTATTTTCTATGTTTTCTATGACCATAAACAAGTACCGCACGTCAACCAGGCCACTACTCGGCCCTTCTAGTCCATGCCGAACAGGTACTCTCCCCTATTCCCATCTGCCTGCACTCAGACCCTAACCCTCCATTCCTTCCATTCCATATACCCATCCAATTTATTTTTAATGATAAATCGAAAACCTGCCTCCACCACTTCCACTGGAAGCTCATTCCACACTGCTACCACTCTCTGAGTAAAGAAGTTCCCTCCCCCTCATGTTACCCCTAAACTTCTGTCCCTTAATTCTCAAGTCATGTCCCCTTGTTTGAATCTTCCCTACTCTCAATGGTAAAAGCTTGTCCACGTCAACTCTGTCTATCCCTCTCATCATTTTAAAGACCTCTATCAAGTCCCCCCTTAACCTTCTGCTCTCCAAAGAATAAAGACCAAAGTATGAAACCAAATCATTACTGGATGGTTAGATGGGATCATTGGAGTTTTGTTGTAATCCTTCAACCCTTGCCCACAACTCCCCATATTTCCTTCCTCACGCTGTTTTTAATAAGCTGGAGTAGACCTTTCAGTAAAATTTTGAACCATGATGGAATGAGTAAGAATAATAAATGATACCTGATACCATGCACATGCAGATCGGAAATGTTGCAAAGTCTCATGAGCACTGGTTGGAATTGATCAAATAGACAGAAGTATACCCACACAGCGCACTTTACCCATCACCCACACATCGATGTTGAAAACCTCATTGAGAAAATAAACCATGCATGCAAGTTTATGCAAGGCCACACGTTAGCAGTTCCAGATGTTAGCAGTGTTTAGGGATGAAGTGCAAGGGGAGAAAATAAAGGCGGCATGATGTGAAAAAACAAAACCATATATAACTACTGCTGGTGGACACAAGTGCTGAGAGAACTCAGCGGGTGCAGCAGCATCTATGGAGCGAAGGAATGAGTCGACGTTTCGGGCGAAATCCTTCTTCAGACTGATGGAGGTGTGGGGAAGAAAGGAAAAAAGGAACGGGAGGAGCACGAGGGCTGAGGGAGAACTGAGAAGGGTAGGAGACCGCAATGGCTACCGTCAATTGGCAGAATTCCCATTGTTATTCCGCTAGGTCTCATACTGCCCAATGCTGAATATTATGTGCTAGTAAAAGTGGTTTTGTCGATGGGCAAGTTTGTCATTTTATTGAGAACGCTTTTTATATAAAGAACGGGTCGCAACAGAGGCAAGTTTCAAAACATTTAGGTTTAACATCAGGGTACAAGTCTTGGTGTTTTTGGTTGTACCATGCACACTGTGCTAATGTTGAAAAGCAAAGCCTGCACATGAGCCTATTAAGACATGTTTTAAGCAAAGGGTGGTTTTGTAATTTCAAAGGACTTTGACATGGAATGGGCCACAGCGGAAGATTACTGATACTTTTTCTTTGTAGTGAGACCTGCAAAGCAGCTGCAGCTAATGATTGTAACACAACCTCTTATGTTTGCTGAAGAAATGCAGCACCCGCTGAGTTTTCTTCAGCACTTTTATCTATAATCTACGTTGATTTCCAGCCCAAATCCTCCCCCCCCCAAAAAGCATCGCAGTTCCTTCTTATAACTCCTGCTGCACAGCTCCTGCTGACCCCGACATCCAGTAATGGATTTTGCACATTTTGTATTGTTTATAGATGCAGCATGCAAACATGACTTTAGGCCTACTGACCAAGGACACTATTTTCTACATTATCTCGATTTTCATATCCTAGCATACGACATAACACTACCACCACCACCCACCTAAAAGATGTCCATCCCCACCTAGAACAGCTACCAACCTGGTCACAGGTGTTACTGGAAGCGCGGGAAGGCCTCTCAATAGGGACTTTCAATAACCAGAGGATTGTTCCTTTGTCGAATTAAAAGGAGTTCTTCTGCAAGTTTTGTATAGGGCTCTGGTGCGACCACATCTAGGAGGATTGTGTACATTTTTTGGTCACCTAACTGTGACGAAGGACATCCGTGTGATTGAGTAAGTACAGCGGTAGGTTCAACGAGATGAGTTTCACGGTAAACTGTCATATGGAGGACAGATTGAACCGACTAGGCTTGTATTCACTGGAGTTTTAGAAGTGGTGAGTAGGGATCTAATAAACATATAAAATTTATAAAAGGACGGGACAAGCTAGAATGCAGGAAAAATGTTCCCAATGTTGGGGCGATTCCAGAAAACAGGCCACAGTCTTAGAATAAAGGGTAGGTCTTTTAAGACTGAGGTGAGAAAAAACTTTTTCAACCCAGACAGTTAGAATTTATGAATCCGCTGCCACAGAGGGCCGTGGAGTCCAAGTCACGGATGGATTCAGAGAGAGTTAGATAGGGCTCTAGGTCTAGTGGGAGTCGAGGGGATATGTGTAGAAGGCATGGCACGGGTTCTTGATGGGGACGATCAGCCAGATCACAATTGAATGGCGGTGCCTGGCTCGACAGCTTGAATGGCCCTCCTCCTTGGCACCTATTTTCTAAGTTTCTAATTAGGCTTAGTAACAGGACGGGGCCGTTGCGACCAACATTTGCCCAGTGGGCTATGCAGATGCGGCAGTCACGAATGTGAATGTGGACCATCTGTACAACCCATGCCACCCCTACGGAATTTCCCACTTCTTGTTGACAATACTGTCTGGAATATTTAGCGGTGGCCCACAAGAAGCCTGTCCACCTGTGCAAGAGCCGTGGCTGAACATTTGAAAACTTAATGATGGAACAGGAAAGTAGAATAGGGGCAATATACACAAGCCCAATTTTAACTTACAAACCTGCACGTGGTTGGCACATGGGAGGGAAGCTTGAAGCACTCAGAGAAAACCCACGGGAGCACCGGGGAGAACATGTAAACTCTGTACAGACAGCAACCCCATAGTCAGGATCAAACCGGTGCCTCTGGCGCTGTAAGGCAGCAACGCTATCCGCTGAACCACTGGTGCCCCCTCCTAAATGTGTCCTGAATTTCACCTGGGTCTGTCCAGTTTTCCCTTCACCCATCCACAAAGAGGGTAATGTTTCATTTAGCTGCTGGAAAAGGGGCCCGGGTAGCTGGCTGGTACGAGAGTGAGAGCAGAGTTGAGGATAGATTAGATGAGATAGGCCTTTATGGTCATTCAGACCGAAGTCTGAACACCAAATTGCAGCGTCATCCATCTATTATACCCATACAATAAACAACCAATAAACACACATTAACATCCCCCACAGGGAGTCCACCCAGCAATCTCCTCAATGTGATTGGAGGCCAAAAAGTCTTAGGTCGGCAGTCTCTTCCCTCCTCTTCTCCCTCTGTTCTGAGGCGATCCGCCCCCGGCTGTTATAACAGTCCCCGTCTCAAACCCGCGGCCCGGGTGTTGAAGCTGCCCGTTCCGCCAATTCTTCTGCAGAGCAGCTGCTGGCCCCCGGCCGACGCCCGGAGCTCAGGCCGACCGCCCGACCCGTCCTAGCCCTCGGGCTGTGAGCAACCGCACCACTCCCGCTCGGCCGGCCTTCCGACTGATAC